>NC_061514.1:358909303-359005382 GCF_022539505.1 Lolium rigidum
TTTACTAGTATATAGTAAGCATTATTCAAGTTGATAAACAAGGTCTAGAAATATTCAAACCATAAAATCATGTATATATCTACCCCTAACCCTAAACTCTATCTTATGAAGGCAAGCATGCAGGAAGAGAAGTTGTTTTTGGTTTCAAACATGGAAATTTCAAAAACCCTCCCAACAAGAGCTACATTTTAGAGTGACTGAGAAGCATACATGCTCACTTTTTCATATTAATATTTAAACTTATTCAAATCTTGGTGAAACCTAGGATTTGACCAAGATTCAAATGGGTATAAAAATTCAAATACTGGTTTGTCTAGTTTGAATATGTCTAGACCTTATTTATCAACTTGAATGCTTACTACATGACATAAGAAGACTATATAATTTGGTTTTTATTTTTCTGATTTTTTTAAATTTTCTACCCATTTGAATCTTGGTGAAATCCTAGGTGTCTGACCATGATTTAAACAAGTTTAAAACATGAATATGAAAAATTAAGCATCTATCCTTCTTAAGTCACTCCAAAATGTAACTCTTGGGAGTTTTTTGAAATTTCCATGTTGAAACAAAAAACCACTTCTCTTCATGCTAGACTTTCATAAAATTGACCGAGTTTAGGGTTAGGTGGTAGATACATGATTTGTCTTGTTTGAATATGTCCAAACCTTGTTTATCAACTTGAATGCTTACTATATGACATAAGAATGCTTACCATATGTTTGAATTTTAAAAGCATATAGTCTTCTTATGTCATATAGTAAGCATTCAAGTTGATAAACAATGTTTGGACGTATTCAAACCAGACAAATCATGTATCTACGCCCTAACCCTAATCTCGATCGATTTTATGAGAGTCAAGCATGAAGAGAAGTGGTTTTTGGTTTCAAACATGGAAATTTCAAAAACCCTCCCAAGAGTTACATTTTGGAGTGACTTAAGAATGATAGATGCTTAATTTTTCATATTCATGTTTTAAACTTGTATAAATCATGGTCAAACCGAGGATTTGACCAAGATTCAAATGGGCAGAAAATTTAAAAAATAGAAAATGAAAAACCAAAGTACATAGTCTTCTTATTATGTCATGTAGCTAGTAAGCATTCAATTTGATAAACAAGGTCTAGACATATTCAAACTAGACAAACCATGTATCTACCCCTAACCCCTAAACTCTGTCTTATGAAGTCTAGCATGAAGAGAAGTGGTTTTGGGTTTCAAACATGGAAATTTCAAAAACCTCCCAAAAAACTTCATTTTCGAGTGACTACGAAGGATACAAGCTTCCCTTTTCATTTTCATGTTTTAAACTTATTTAAATTATCTTGGTCAAATCACATAGTCTTCTTATGTCATATAGTAAGCAAAGCACATAGTCTTCTTATGTCATATAGTAAGCATTAAAATTGATAAACAATGTCTAGACATATTCAAACTAGACAAATCATGTATCTACCCCTAACCCCTAAATTCTGTCTTATGAAGTCAAGCATGAAAAGAAGTCATTTTGGGTTTTAAACATGGAAATTTCAAGAACATCCCAAAAGCTTCATTTTAGAGTGACTAAGAAGGATCCATGATTACCTTTTCATTTTCTTGTTTTAAACTTGTTTAAATATTGGTCAAACCTAGGATTTGACCAAAAGATTCAAATGGGCATAAAAAATCAGAAAAAAAATCAAGAGAATGAAAAAACAAAGGACATAGCATTCTTATGTCATATTTATAGTAAGCATTCAAGTTGATAAACAAGGTCTAGACATATTCAAACCAGAAAATCATGTATATATCTACCCCTAACCCTAAACTCTGTCTTATGAAGTCAAGCATGCATGAAGAGAAGTGTTTTTGGTTTCAAACATGGAAATTTCAAAAACCCTCCCAAGATTTTTGGAGTGACTAAGAAGGATAGATGCTTAATTTTTCATATTCATGATTTAAACTTGTTCAAATCTTGGTCAAACCTATAATTTGACAAAGATTCAAATGGGCATAACAATTCAAAAAATTCAAAAAAATGAAAAACCAAGGTCTTATTATGTCATATAGTAAGCATTCAATTAAGTTGATAAACAAGGTCTAGACATATTCAAACCAGGAAAATCATGTATCTACCCCTAACCCTAAACTCTGTCTCATGAAGTCAAGCACGCATGAAGATATGTGGTGTTTTGGTTTCAAACATGGAAATTTCAAAAACCCTCCCAAGAGTTACATTTTGGAGTGACTAAGAAGGATAGATGCTTAATTTTTCAGATTCATGATTTAAACTGGGGTGCTTATTATATTGTATAAGTACAAAGTTTCCTACGGTTCCAAGGGTAGGGAAGCCAAGTTAACTCATTTACATGATAGTAGTTTTTCCATGAAGCCAAGTTAACTCATCTATCAATTGGTACATTTTGGTTATATTCAAAATTTTACTTGAAACTTGTTGGTCATGCCATTCTACTACTTGGCTAACACATTTTTCAGCTCGGGAAGGTAGGGGAAGGGGGCATGCATGATGCTACCCTGAATTTGTGGGACCCCAAAAACTTGCAAATACGAGCGATGCATCCAAAAGAAACACTCGTCCCCTCCCCGCATGATTTTGCCCTACCTAAATTTGAAGTCAAGCCAAAGGTGGTTCAAAAAAGGCAATCAAAAGGCATGGATTGTTCATCATTTTCTACATAGCTAGGGAAAATACCATACTTGCCATACTAGTGTTTTAGAAAATAGCCCTTCAAATAGTTTGGCAACATGTTTATCAACTTTAATGCTTACTATGTGACATAAGAAAACTATTTGATTTGGTTTTTCATTTTTCTGTTTTTTTATTTTTCTGCCCATTTGAATCTTGGTCAAATCCTTGGTTTGACCAAGATTTAGACAAGTTTAACATGTGAAAACGAATAAGTAAGCATGGATGCTTCTTAGTCACTCCAAAATGTACCAACTGATAGATATGTTAACTTTGCTTCATGGATGTAAATGAGTTAACTTGGATTTCCTACCCTTTGAATCCATAGGAAACTTTGTTCTAATGCACTATAATAATCAATCGAGGTTTTACACCAACAGGTCTGTCACTTACGTGTGCTGCCCATGCGTGAGGTCCCACACTTCAGTGAGCACAAGTCACGTGCAATAGGTACACAAACTCCCAGCCATCTTCTTTGTCAAGAGAAGACGCATCAGGATGCGTACTGGACGTCTTTGGGTCCTTCAGGATCCTTCGGTTGTCCCTCTCATTAAAAAAAAATCTCTCTCATTCTCGGCCTCGCTCGACTCGCTCGCTCGCTCGCTCGCACCTCCTGCTCACTGACAAACCCTGCACAACAGTCAACATCATCACCCGAAAAGGGGAGACACCATAATGCTCTCCCTTCTTCTCTCCTTCCGAGCGATCCCTCTTCCTCCGAGTTTCACTCGACGGGCAAACACACATGTGCTGCATAGTAATAATAAAAAGGTACCGTAGAAAAATCGATATACGAATCTATAATTAAATAGGTTAAACTAGGGTTTTGCCCAGTTCTATAGATCAAGGTTCAAAAAAAATCCAACTACGGGGTTCGAACAACACGATTCTAATCCAAGAATTTTTTCAACCACATCCAAATGGCCTCAAACTATAGGGTTAGCATCAAGTGCAGTATGTGTGAAAATGTATGCACTATTTGTTCTATAACTTGTATGTCTTTCAAATTTGAACCAAATTTGAATAAGTTTCAAATATTTGAAAAGGGGCTTTTGGCTTAAACGTTTGAAACCAAAAACCACTTCTCTTCATGCATGCTTGACTTCATAAGACATAGTTTAGCTAGGGTTAGGGGGTAGATACATGATTTTCCTGGTTTGAATATGTCTAGACCTTGTTTATCAACTTAATTGAATGCTTACTATATGACATAAGAAGACTATGTGCCTTGGTTTTTCATTTTTTGATTTTTTTAAATTATGCCCATTTGAATCTTGGTCAAATCCTAGGTTTGACCATGGTTTAAACAAGTTAAATCATGAATATGAAAAATTAAGCATCTATCCTTCTTATTTACTCCAAAATGTAGCTCTAGGGAGGGTTTTTGAAATTTCCATGTTTGAAACCGAAAACCACTTCTCTTCATGTATGCTTGACTTCATAAGACAGAGTTTAGGGATAGGGGTAGATATATACATGATTTTCTGGTTTGAATATGTCTAGACCTTGTTTATCAACTTGAATGCTTACTGTATATATGACATAAGAATGCTATGTCCTTTGGTTTTTCATTCTTTTGATTTTTTTCTGAATTTCTATGCCCATTTGAATCTTTTGGTCAAATCCTAGGTTTGGCCAAGATTTAAACAAGTTTAAAACATGAAAATGAAAAGGAAGCTTGTATCCTTCTTAGTCACTCTAAAATGAAGATTTTGGGAGGTTTTTGAAATTTCCATGTTTGAAACCCAAAACCACTTCTCTTCATGCTAGACTTCATAAGACAGAGTTTAGGGGTTAGGGGTAGATACTGGTTTGTCTAGTTTGAATATGTCTACACCTTGTTTATCAACTTGAATGCTTACGACATAAGAAGACTATATACTTTGGTTTTTCATTTTTCTGATTTTTTTTTAATTATTCTACCCATTTGAATCTAGGTCAAATCCTAGGTGTTTGACCATGTTTAAAACATGAATATGAAAAATTAAGCATCTATCCTTCTTAAGTCACTCCAAAATGTAAGTCTTGGGAGTTTTTTTGAAATTTCCATGTTTGAAACCAAAAAACCACTTCGTTTCATGCTAGACTTTCATAAAATCGACCGAGCTAGTTGAGGGTTAGGTGGTAGATACATGATTTGTCTGGTTTGAATATGTCCAAACCTTGTTTATCAACTTGAATGCTTACTATATGACATAAGAATGCTTACCATATGTTTGAATTTTAAAAGAATATAGTCTTCTTATGTCATATAGTAAGCATTCAAGTTCATAAACAATGTTTGGACATATTCAAACCAGACAAATCATGTATCTACCCCCTAACCCTAATCTCGGTCGATTTTATGAAAGTCAAGCATGCATGAAGAGAAGTGGTTTTTGGTTTCAAACATGGAAATTTCAAAAACCCTCCCAAGAGTTACATTTTGTAGTGACTTAAGAAGGATAGATGCTTAATTTTTCATATTCATGTTTTAAACTTGTATAAATCATGGTCAAACCTAGGATTTAACCAAAATTCAAATGGACAGAAAATGAAAAAACAGCAAAATGAAAAACCAAAGTACATAGTCTTCTTATGTCATGTAGCTAGTAAGCATTCAATTTGATAAACAAGGTCTAGACATATTCAAACTAGACAAACCATGTATCTACCCCTAACCCCTAAACTCTGTCTTATGAAGTCTAGCATGAAGAGAAGTGGTTTTGGGTTTCAAACATGGAAATTTCAAAAACCTCCCAAAAAACTTCATTTTCGAGTGACTAAGAAGGATACAAGCTTCCCTTTTCATTTTCATGTTTTAAACTTGTTTAAATTATCTTGGTCAAATCACATAGTCTTCTTATGTCATATAGTAAGCAAAGCACATATAGTCTTCTTATGTCATATAGTAAGCATTAAAATTGATAAACAAGGTCTAGACATATTCAAACTAGACAAATCATGTATCTACCCCTAACCGCTAAATTCTGTCTTATGAAGTCAAGCATGAAGAGAAGTCGTTTTGGGTTTCAAACATGTAAATTTCAAGAACATCCCAAAAGCTTCATTTTAGAGTGACAAAGAAGGATCCATGATTACCTTTTCATTTTCTTGTTTTAAACTTGTTTAAATATTGGTCAAACCTATGATTTGACCAAAAGATTCAAATGGGCATAACAATTCAGAAAAAATCAAGAGAATGAAAAAACAAAGGACATAGCATTCTTATGTCATATATATAGTAAGCATTCAAGTTCATAAACAAGGCCTATACATATTCAAACCAGAAAATCATGTATATATCTACCCTAACTTAACCCTAATTAAACTCTGTCTGATGAAGTCAAGCATGTATGAAGAGAAGTGGTTTTGGTCTCAAACAAGGAAATTTCAAAAACCCTCCCAAGAGTTTTGGAGTGACTAAGAAGGATAGATGCTTAATTTTTCATATTCATGATTTAAACTTGTTCAAATCTTGGCCAAACCTAGAATTTGACCAAGATTCAAATGGGCATAAAAATTCAAAAAAATCAAAAAAATATGAAAAACCATGGTCTTATTATGTCATATATATAGTAATCATAAACAAGGTCTCTAGAAATATTCAAAACATACAAATCATGTATCTACCACCTAACCCTAATCTCTGTCTTATGAACTCAAGCATGAAGAGAAGTGGTTTTGGGTTTCAAACATGGAAATTTCAAAAACCTCCCAAAAACTTCATTTTAGAGTGACTCAGAAGGATACAAGCTTCCCTTTTCATTTTCATGTTTTAAACTTGTTTAAATCTGGGTCAAACCTAGGATTTGACCAAAAGATTCAAATGGGCATAATAATTCAGAAAAAAATCAAAAGAATGAAAAACAAAGGACATATCATTCTTATGTCATATATATAGTAAGCATTATTCAAGTTGATAAACAAGGTCTAGACATATTCAAACCATAAAATCATGTATATATCTACCCCTAACCCTAAACTCTATCTTATGAAGGCAAGCATGCAGGACGAGAAGTTGTTTTTGGTTTCAAACATGGAAATTCAAAAACCTCCCACGAGCTTCATTTTGGAGTGACTAATTAAGAAGGATACATGCTTACTTTTTCATATTCATGTTTTAAACGTGTTTAACTCTTGGTCAAATTAACCTAGGATTTGACCAAAATTCAAATGGGCATAAAAATAAATAAAAAAATGAAAAATGAAAAACCAAAGCACATAGTCTTTTTATGTTATACATTAAGCATTCAAGTTGATAAACGTACAAAGGTCGATCTAGACATATTCAAACCAGAAAAATCATGTATCTAACCCCTAACCGTAAACTCTGTCTTAATTAATTATGAAGTCAAGCATGAAGAGAAGTGGTATTGGGTTTCAAACATGTAAATTCCAAAAACCTCCCGACCACGAGCTTCATTTTGGAGTGACTAAGAATGATCGATTTTACTTAGGTATTGTGGTGACCCGACATACCACTGCATGGTGTAGTATGCAAGTCTGATATAACACCAATGAAACACCGTTCCACTAGTATTATATCGCTCAGAGTGGTACAACAGAAACATATGCGGGTCCAAGGCATGTCTATAGAAATACAACATTGACTCGTTACATAAGATCAGCACAGACCTCCTACTTTACAATGAGGTAAAGCTGCAGATAACTCCAGAAGAACGACTCGTAGTCTAACCCTATCACGAACTCTATTTGTAGAGTATTTGACTAGCTATAGGGGCTATGAATAGATTCTAGCTAAGTAGGAGCTAGGTTTAGGAAGCTAGTTCCCTTCTAGGGCTAAACTAGGTTTTCTCCTTGATGGATGTGGTATCTGGCTCCTCTGACAGGGTCCTGTATCTTGAAGTAGTTGTCGACTCCTCGGTCTTCGAGTTGCACTGCAGATCCTCCTTTGATGCCTCCTCTGACAGGTGTGTTGCTTTACCCATAAGAGATCTTAACCTTGGTGCCAACCGGGCATATTCCCCGTCCACACTTCCTATGGTGTGAGGCCCGGTATAAGGTCTAGCCAATCATGTTCCTCCGCTACCTCGAACACCCACCCTTTGTTGCATGCCCCGACCCTGGGTCCTCGCCGGTCCCATTATTCCCATAGATTTCAGGGTGGACCCCGACCACGACGACGATCCGGGATCGAACCAAACTCCTTCGCCGGTAGCCGCAACCCATCATAGACCGCAATACCGTGGGGACTTAAGGCTTCCCCGACCCTACCGCTTGTTCTTCGAGCGACAAGTGTCTACTGGACTATGCCGTGGGGACTTAAGGCTTCCCTGACCTACCGCTTGCCCTGACAGATACAAGTGTCTACGGTAAAGCGCATCCGTTGATGAACGAGAGGTGGAAACACTTTTGACTACTCCGTCCCACTCCGGATCTTATGGTTAACACGGGTATTACGGCACAAGATCACTGGCGACATTTGTTGTTTAATCCTAGATGGATATAAGCCCGTGCAATGGAACCTCCACCATATCAACACAATCCATGGTTCCATTGCCCACCACATAGTCATATTCATAGTTATGAAAGTAGTGGTTTTGATTTTTATGCAATAGTGATAACCATAATACTTTGCAAGTAATTTGATAGAAATACTCAAATGACATGAGCAAGTGATGAACTTGCCTTTATTGACTGCAAGATTATGCAGACAAGGTCTTCGATACGCAAGAACTCCAAATTCTGAAATAGCATCATCGTCCGGTAAGGACGATGTTTAAAAGATTGCCAAGGATGCAATAATGCATAAGTATGAGATGCAATCGTTCTAAACGTGATCTAACCCCGATGATTTAGGATCAGTGAGTTGTAATAATTGGTTCAGGGTGTGTTGCATTTTTAGGGTGATTCACAAACAAGGTTCTTATTAAGGATTGGTTGCTTGATATCATAAACAGGTGTTGTAATATATCATAATAATAATACTAATAGCATACAACAATAACATTTGGTATAACACTAACATGTAATGAATAGTGGTTGGTTTTAGCTCTACATGGCATGGTTAATGATTAATTATCATATATTTCTAAAGAATAACTTTTGAAGAACATGTTCTTTAAATAAAGAACAAGTATGATAATTAGGGTGGTGGAGTTCTATGGTTTATTATGGTTTCATGTAGTTTCTGGAGTAAGTATTAGATGGATCACAACATAGTTGGATTCATCAGCAACTAGGGCTTGTAAGGTTGAGATAAGCCGAGGCATCCTAAGCAATTCATTATACATGGTTGTTGTCAAGGTTGGTTTATCTTGCTAGGGATAGCTGGCTAGGGTTTCTAGGTCCTTATAAGCAGGGTTGATGATGATTCCTTATTTTCTTCAAAAGAATAACTTTCGAAGAACATACTTCTTAAATAATAAGAAGTAGATCAATTAGGTTGAGGTTGCCTAGGTTTGCTATTGGATTCACTAAGTAAGGAATGGTGGTTTCCTAAGTAGGATGTTTAATATTTATCTCACACTAATAGGGTTTAGTGAGTATGGAATAGGATGCACAATATTGGCATGGTGGCTATTGGAGCTCATCACAATGGTGTGATGCTAAGCAGAAATGAATAAGGATGATGGCTTTGGTAATAGGATCTAGGGTTTACACTTGGTTGGCCCTACTTGGTTATTTAGGTCTGATGAAGATGAACACATGGAATACCCATATATTAGTGATAGGTCTTCTACATTTTATGTGGCCAAAACAAGTATTTATTTGCTACTATGGTTCTATGATTTGAAAGAAGGTACCATGATCACATGTTCTAACCTAGGGTTTAGGTTAGAAGCAATTTAAGTTTCATATTGATTATTGAAGCTAGGGTTCCTAAATGAATTTAGGGTTTAGGGTTACACATGAAATGATGAATTCTCGTTTTTCTACCATATGGAACTAGGGTTTTCTGGTTACCCTATAATTATTTGATTAATAACTTCATTAAGGAAATTGAAGTTATTAATAACTTTGAAATAAAAATAATGTTAGATTTGGCATTTTATTATTTTTAATGAATTAAAAATTAAGGTAATTATTATTTAGGGTTTTAAATCCTCCTAATAAGGATTTAATAAATTAATAGCAAAGGAAAATTAATTTTAATGTTTTCCTTATTTACTTATTGGTTTTTGTTTATTTTATGAAATTTTCCTAATTATTGAATTTTAATTGAATTTAGAATTAAAATTAAAGGCTTAAATAATAAGTATTAAATAATTAAATTTTTATTAAAAATAAAATTTTCATTTTATATTTTTATTGGATAGGGTTTATCTTTATAAGAATTTTGATATCTTATATTTATTTTTCTGAGCTATATTGGATTTCCTACAATTTGTCAAAGTTTCAGCAATTATTGGATTTGAAATAAAACAAAGGAAATGCTAATTGTACCCGGCCAGACTACCCGCAGGGACACTGAACGGTGGGTCAGAGACACGTCAGCCGCCACGTGGCCTTTGACCGAGGTCAAAATCACCGATGTGGCGCTGGTGCTCATCGCCGGCGCTCAGTAGGAGACGGCCTCGACGCTCCAGTGAGCTCGAGGCAACGCGGCCTAGCGCAAACGATGCGCGCGTGTGCGGGGAACGTTTAGGTGGCGGCGCCGCTATCCTATGGTCGCTGGAGCTTGGCCGGCGACGTTGTGCCGCGGCGGCGGTCACGGTCACACGGCGAGGGGCCTGCTACGATACGATTGGAACGATTCAGGAGTGCCATTGAGTATCAGTGACTCACCACGATCATGATGGAGTCATCGGCGAGGTCGGAGAAGGTCTGTATCGCCGGAATCGGATGCTCCCGGTGCCGGGGAAGACGAGGACGCCGCGGTCGATTCGCAGCGTGTTAGCTCGATTCTTTGTGCACGTAGAGCAAGTCGAGGGTGCTGATGACGACGGTGGTCACGGCGAGGCACGGGGATGCCCTAATCGACGGCGACGATGAACGGCCGGCTCAGCTAGGGTTTCCGATTTTCAGAATTGTTGCTGAGAGATGGGGAATTGGAGATTAGGGTTGTGGACGGCGGCGAGAGGGGTACTTATAGCCTCCAGAGAGCGGCGGCGAGCATCTTGGCGCGGGCGGTGGCGGAGAAGCTGCCACCGAGCTGCTTGCCGGGATGGACGAAGACGATGCCCCCCCCCTCGCGTGGAAATATCGTGAAGGGGTAAGTTGGGCTGGGCTTCGTTGGGCTGTGCGGGGCAAGCGCGGCTGGGCTGCTCCAGGGCTAGTGATGGTGGGCTGCTCTGCAGGCTGCTGCTGGGCTCCCAGTTGGCTACTGCGGCAGGTAAGCCTGGTAAGGTTTGTCTCTTTTTCTTTTCAGTTTTTCTTTTCTGTTTTGGTATTTCCTATTTTGAATTCTGTTTTGAATTCATATTTGAATTCAATTATGCTTTCAGATGTTTATACTTATTTTTAATTAGGACTTATCAATAATGATCATTGTATGATTCCATTGTCCAAAACTAATGTGTATTGCATGATTTTATTTGTATCCTTGTGATTTCTATTTAAATTTCAATTTAGCTATGAGTTTGTGTGTTCTTAGAATTTCCTTTTCCTCCCTGCAATACAACTCTCTTTTGAATTATTTAAAGTGGAGAATTGCTTCCCAATGCATTTTAAAGATTATTATGAGGGCTTGGTTTCTTATTTGAGAGTTTGTTTCACTTGCATATTATTTTATGTGATCACCCTTTAATCAAGGTCTTGTAAGGAGTATCATTATCCCATTTCAAGGTGATCTCTAGTATTATATTTTAATACACCTTGAAATATCTAGAGTAGGTATTACTCCCATCATGGTTTGGTTTTTTGGTTTATGGTCATAGGTGGTTGATCAACACTCATGGGTTTAAGTAAAGGGTTTAGCACTAGGTTGTTCTTAAGTTCCATAATTAGAGCATGAGATACAACTAGTGAACAATTCTAGGGATCTACTTCTATTTACCTAATGGCACAAGGTTTGGAACTTAGGTGTGGCAAAAATTCACAAGTTAACTTGAGATATGGGCATAGGTTCTATATGGGATTTTAACATTATATTACTCTGGCTAGGTTTTTAGTCTCCACTTTTCATGATAAGGTGATTACTTGCTTAATATTTCATATGCTCCTCTAGTTACTAAGGATCTGAGAATTGGTTCTATTTGATTCCACTATTGTTATCCTTAATCTGTTATTAAGTAACTAAAGTAGATATGGTTCTTTTATAGTTAACTTTGGTTCTAATAATGAATAGTTTCTCATCATAAAAAGTATAGAGTTTAACTCCAATGTTTTCTTATGTCCTTACTTGAGGAATGAACTAAATATAGATGTGGTAGGATTCTACTTATGATCACCAAGTGATCCACAAGTTAAGATTGAGATATAAGCCTGGATTTGGTTACTAGGGATCTCCCTATAATTTCATGTGGGGATGAGATCTACTTATCTTAGTAGGGTTTAACTTATCCTCACATACCTCAAGAGCATGATCCTGGTTAGACATGATCCACTTATTCTTGATATCCTTACCTCAAGTTCTTAGGGTTTATGATCATCACTCAATTTATAATGATCAAGGTTTGGATTCCTAAAGTATTTCTAATGGAAGGGTTTATTCTAGGGTTTATGGTGTATTCACCATATCTTAATAGATATCAAGTCTAAAACTCCACTTGGCTATCTTGGTTGAATTAATCTCCTCCTTACTTTATCAATTCATGGATATGGTGTTATTCCATGTGATAGTAGGTTATCTCACCACTCCATGGTGAAATGGTTTATAACCAAATACTTTAGTTCAATGGTTGTCCTCTATTCTTAAATAAATAAAGCTAGGATTAGTATGAATGGTCTCTCTCCTTTGGAATGGACTTGAATAATATCCTGGGGTTCTTCTTTAAAGTTGATGATTTAAATGCTTGGATGTATATCCAAGGTTTAGCTCAAGGTTTTCCATTGCTTATCTAATAATTAAAATAGAACTTTCACCTCTCTAGGTTTGATGCTTAACTATTTGGAATGGAGAAGGATTTATATTTCTAGAGTTGCTCTCCTTGTCATGATTCCATGTTTTAAGTGGAATCAATACCATGAGGTGTATGGTAGGATCATAATTTAGTTTTGTACATGGAGAAGATAAGTCAAGGATGGTTTCTGCATTTTATTGTTACTTGATTTGCAATTGAATTGGTGTTCATAAGTTATGACAAGGTTTATCATATTATAATCTTTTATAAGATCAAGCAATTGATCATTGAGTAAAGTGTTGTTGTGTTGATTATTAGTTCCATTTGATCTAACCCCTTAGATCAAATCATCTCTACCAAAACAATGTTCTAACCAAAGTCACATTGAGGTTTATAGCGCTTGACTTGATGAGCTACTTCAATTCCACCAAGGTCAAGTGAAACTTCAGTTCATCGTGACTGTTTTACTTTAAAGCGCGAAAATTCCCAGATTTTCTATGCATGAATGCAATGCACACATCTGTTTCCTCTATTTTTGTAACCCCATTACCTGGGATATTACAGTCTCTACCCCTTAAACTAAACTTCGTCCTCGAAGTTTGATCTCTCTCACGTTTCCGAAATGTGGTTCTGACTTATGCAGACTTAAACTTTTCTAGAACTCTGTAGTGATCTCACTGGATATAATTGAATATATCCCTTGTCCAGATTCTTCCTGGAATCCATTAGTGTCTGTCTCTGAACCATGGTTCTTACTTTGATTCATTGGTTTCTTCCAACTCTATAAGCTTGTTTCCTTTCTCATTGAAGATTCAATGATTGAGACTTCTTCTGTGCTGCTAGTCTTAACTGAAGACTAATTGGATAACATTCTCCTATTTGATAAAATAGGTCTTTGTTTTCCCTTAGTACCAAAACTGCAATAATGGTACTAAGTAAGGTATTTAACATGGAATGGTCGTGATGGTTTATTTTCCTAAGAATGGATTAGACTCATTTAGTCCATCCAATCATGGTTTACAGTTGATATCTATAATTATTTTGGTTTATTTAGGTTCCATGAAAGGAATCATTCTATTAGTCTGTGGTTCTGGTATGGTAAAACTTCTTCGGTCTTTGGCCTTTTTGATCTATATTTGGTCTCTGATATTTCCTTCGTCCAACTTCTTTATTTTTGACTTACTTGAGCTTAAGTACTTCTGAGTAGATATTATTTACTTGCTCAAGTTATAATCCACTTCTTACGTCCTCGAGGTATGAACCTCGGCTTCTGGTCTGACTTCCTTCTGAAAGTATTGTTCATCAATCTTATGAAAATAAGATCGAACTTCCTCTCAGTTCAGACCTTCTTCTTCTATTATGCTCAAAGTATTGAGTTATTGTACATCCAACTCAATCTTTACTCTACCCCTTAGAGTTTTCTTATGGTCTTTAACTCCTTTTCTTCCAACTATTGGACTTATGATTAGAATATTGGTATAGGTCTTGTTTATGATTTATATTCTTCTAAGGTTTTGCGAAGAAACTTTGTGGTGTATCCACTCAATTGTGGACATCCAATGTGAATCTTTCGACTAAATGTTTATAGATCTAGCTATTTGGCTGACAAGATTTTTATTTGTTCAAAAACTTTTGTTACAAATAATTAAATCGTGGACTATTTGCAATACCAACTGATACCAGCTGTGGTTATTATACCAACTGTGGCTATTTGATATCTAAAAATGGATTCTATTATAGGTTTTGATCAACTGGACGAGACATCTTCTACTTTATCTCGTAGTATTGATATTATACCAATTGTGGTCTTCTGATATCGACTATGGTCTTCTTATGTCTGCTATGATTTTATATATCACCTTCCTTCATTCAGGGTTTATTTTGCAAGAAAACCACTAGCTGACACTATGATTATAGTATCCTAAGTGATTTCCCATGTATTCCCTCTTCTATGTTGACTATGGATCTGCTTCAGCTTCACCATAATCATTATATTTCTCACCTTCATGCTTATTTCGTACAAAATTACTCCTCTGTTGAGGTAAGCATGAGTTTCTGATTGTACTTCATTCAGATTATTGTGGTTACTTCCCACAAATTTACTCCCTTTTTCTGATGAACATTCATCTTGTCTTTAAGATCTTCAGAGTTCGTCACTTCCTCACAAGTTTACTATTACCCTCTAGATCTATAGCATCAAGTAAGAACTTGATATTGCAACATGCATTTGCGTACCAAAGTCTAACTTCATGTATGGATCTAGTCAAACAATGAAGATCCAATAAAATCCAAGAAGATTCAGCTTTGTGCATATAATACACACCATCATAAGCCTGAATATAATAGTTGAGTAAGACATCTCTAAACATCAGGCTCTGATGTGTAGTATATAACACCACATAAGATAGGTTTATTTCGTGGTACTTAGCACAAATAGGTGGATTTCTATTATTTGTCTCAACATTTATCTTAATTGCACATTTGCAACGAGATAAACTTGAAACAAAGTGGCCTGGAATAGTTGAAATTAATCTAGTTTTCTTTGGAAGTACTGACAAAATAGTATACCATATATTCGTGCTATTGAGGACTACTTCCTAAGATATAATTAGTTCTTCCATGTCTACTCTGAATACCTATCTATTAGGTTATAGCTCCTATACTTCCAAGTGTTTCTTTCATAAGACTATGGTCATGATGTGCTTGTCACACTTCCCATATTTTTGGAACACAATTCTTGCACTATTGTCTGGCTTCTTATTGTTCTCCTCCAAAATGTTTATGACGTTATATTCCATCACATAATGATTCTCAGGTGAATCATATATGATTAACAACTCTACCATATAAGTAGACATATTATTTTCCTATCTCTCTTACTTACCTTCCATGATTAACTCATCATGGTCTATACTACCTCATATCACTTGTTTTTATCACTTACTATCAGTTGTTTCACACGTCTAGAAAATTTTACTTACCCTATTACTTAACTTGCTCTACATTTTCTATTAGGATATCTTAATTATCTTTGTCACATAATATTACTCCTATTTCCGTTCTGGATAACTCCTACTTAACTATAACATGTGTTGGTACACCTCTTCCAATAGGATATCTTCCTTATGGTTGTATCCTCTCTTTGGACTACCATGTATTGTATACCAACTATGGTCTACTCATCTATTGTTTTAAGGATTTAATGATGTTCTACATGTTTGGGATTAGCTAACTAACTTTGCTTAGGAAAGTTAGGTAGGAAAGTTTGACTCAAGTGTGTCAGGATTATTCTCAAGTGAATATCCATCTCAAGTCATAAGATTATTTGGTTTGGCTAAGACAACTTCTTATAGACACTACCAATCCTATAGGTCTCCGTTAAAGGGTTTTTATCCTAGGGTCAAAGCATTTGCTCTGATACCAACTGTGGTGACCCGACATACCACTTTATGGTGTAGTATGCAAGTCTGATATAACACCAATGAAACACCGTTCCACTAGTATTATATCTCTCAGAGTGGTACAACAGAAACATATGCGGGTCCAAGGCATGTCTATAGAATTACAACATTGACTCTGTTACATAAGATCAGCACAGCCTCCTACTTTACAATGAGGTAAAACTGCAGATAACTCCAGAAGAACGACTCGTAGTCTAACCCTATCACGAACTCTATTTGTAGAGTATTTGACTAGCTATAGGGGCTATGAATAGATTCTAGCTAAGTAGGAGCTAGGTTTAGGAAGCTAGTTCCCTTCTAGGGCTAAACTAGGTTTTCTCCTTGATGGATGTGGTATCTGGCTCCTCTGACAGGGTCCTGTATCTTGAAGTAGTTGTCGACTCCTCGGTCTTCGAGTTGCACTGCAGATCCTCCTTTGATGCCTCCATATCTAAGCAGGGGATTTAAGAGTGGGATGAGTACGAGCGTACTCAACAAGTTCATTATAGGAAAGAGGTGTTTAATGCACTAGCTACAGCATTAGACCAGAAAGTCTAATACTAATGCAGGTTTTCATAATCATTTCTTCAAAAGGTTGCTTTTATTCAGAAGAACTATGTCCGTCAGCCTTCACCGGTTTACTAGAACTTCATGGAGTTCCTTTCCGGCAGCGTTCGCAGTTCCAAAACACGGAACAGGGAGTGACAGGTCACGGTTCTTTACACTCTGCAGAGGTATGTTGATTTACCCATAAGAGATCTTAACCTTGGTGCCAACCGGGCATATTCCCCGTCCACACTTCCTATGGTGTGAGGCCCGGTATAAGGTCTAGCCAATCATGTTCCTCCGCTACCTCGAACACCCACCCTTTGTTGCATGCCCCGACCCTGGGTCCTCGCCGGTCCCATTATTCCCATAGATTTCGGGGTGGACCCCGACCACGACGACGATCCGGGATCGAACCAAACTCCTTCGCCGGTAGCTGCAACCCATCATAGACCGCAATACCGTGGGGACTTAAGGCTTCCCCAGCCTACCGCTTGTTCTTCGGGCGACAAGTGTCTACGGACTATGCCGTGGGTACTTAAGGCTTCCCCAGCCTACCGCTTGCCCTGACAGATCCAAGTGTCTACGGTAAAGCGCATCCGTTGATGAACGAGAGGTGGAAACACTTTTGACTACTCCGTCCCACTCCGGATCTTATGGTTAACACGGGTATTACGGCACAAGAATCACTGGCGACATTTGTTGTTTAATCCTAGATGGATATAAGCCCGTGCAATGGAACCTCCACCATATCAACACAATCCATGGTTCCATTGCCCACCACATAGTCATATTCATAGTTATGAAAGTAGTGGTTTTGATTTTTATGCAATAGTGATAACCATAATACTTTGCAAATAATTTGATAGAAATACTCAAATGACATGAGCAAGTGATGAACTTGCCTTTATTGACTGCAAGATTATGCAGACAAGGTCTTCGATACGCAAGAACTCCAAATTCTGAAATAGCATCATCGTCCGGTAAGGACGATGTTTAAAAGATTGCCAAGGATGCAATAATGCATAAGTATGAGATGCAATCGTTCTAAACGTGATCTAACCCCGATGATTTAGGATCAGTGAGTTGTAATAATTGGTTCAGGGTGTGTTGCATTTTTAGGGTGATTCACAAACAAGGTTCTTATTAAGGATTGGTTGCTTGATATCATAAACAGGTGTTGTAATATATCATAATAATAATAATAATAGCATACAACAATAACATTTGGTATAACACTAACATGTAATGAATAGTGGTTGGTTTTAGCTCTACATGGCATGGTTAATGATTAATTATCATATATTTCTAAAGAATAACTTTTGAAGAACATGTTCTTTAAATAAAGAACAAGTATGATAATTAGGGTGGTGGAGTTCTATGGTTTATTATGGTTTCATGTAGTTTCTGGAGTAAGTATTAGATGGATCACAACATAGTTGGATTCATCACCAACTAGGGCTTGTAAGGTTGAGATAAGCCGAGGCATCCTAAGCAATTCATTATACATGGTTGTTGTCAAGGTTGGTTTATCTTGCTAGGGATAGGCGGCTAGGGTTTCTAGGTCCTTATAAGCGGTGGTTGATGATGATTCCTTATTTTCTTCAAAAGAATAACTTTCGAAGAACATACTTCTTAAATAATAAGAAGTAGATCAATTAGGTTGAGGTTGCCTAGGTTTGCTATTGGATTCACTAAGTAAGGAATGGTGGTTTCCTAAGTAGGATGTTTAATATTTATCTCACACTAATAGGGTTTAGTGATTATGGAATAGGATGCACAATATTGGCATGGTGGCTATTGGAGCTCATCACAATGGTGTGATGCTAAGCAGAAATGAATAAGGATGATGGCTTTGGTAATAGGATCTAGGGTTTACACTTGGTTGGCCCTACTTGGTTATTTAGGTGAGGTCTGATGAAGATGAACACATGGAATACCCATATATTAGTGATAGGTCTTCTACATTTTATGTGGCCAAAACAAGTATTTATTTGCTACTATGGTTCTATGATTTGAAAGAAGGTACCATGATCACATGTTCTAACCTAGGGTTTAGGTTAGAAGCAATTTAAGTTTCATATTGATTATTGAAGCTAGGGTTCCTAAATGAATTTAGGGTTTAGGGTTACACATGAAATGATGAATTCCTGTTTTTCTACCATATGGAACTAGGGTTTTCTGGTTACCCTATAATTCTTTGATTAATAACTTCATTAAGGAAATTGAAGTTATTAATAACTTTGAAATAAAAATAATGTTAGATTTGGCATTTTATTATTTTTAATGAATTAAAAATTAGGGTAATTATTATTTAGGGTTTTAAATCCTCCTAATAAGGATTTAATAAATTAATAGCAAAGGAAAATTAATTTTAATGTTTTCCTTATTTACTTATTGGTTTTTGTTTATTTTATGAAATTTTCCTAATTATTAAATTTTAATTGAATTTAGAATTAAAATTAAAATCTTAAATAATAAGTATTAAATAATTAAATTTTTATTAAAAATAAAAATTTCATTTTATATTTTTATTGGATAGGGTTTATCTTTATAAGAATTTTGATATCTTATATTTATTTTTCTGAGCTATATTGGATTTCCTACAATTTGTCAAAGTTTCAGTAATTATTGGATTTGAAATAAAACAAAGGAAATGCTAATTGTACCCGGCCAGACTACCCGCAGGGACACTGACCGGTGGGTCAGAGACACGTCAGCCGCCATGTGGCCTTTGACCGAGGTCAAAATCACCGATGTGGCGCTGGTGCTCATCGCCGGCGCTCAGTAGGAGACGGCCTCGATGCTCCAGTGAGCTCGAGGCAACGCGGCCTAGCGCAAACGATGCGCGCGAGTGCGGGGAACGTTTAGGTGGCGGTGCCGCTATCCTATGGTCGCCGGAGCTTGGCCGGCGATGTTGTGCCGCGGCGGCGGTCACGGTCACACGGCGAGGGGCCTGCTACGATACGATTGGAACGATTCGGGAGTGCCGTTGAGTATCAGTGACTCACCACGATCATGATGGAGTCATCGGCGAGGTCGGAGAAGGTCTGTATCGCCGGAATCGGATGCTCCCGGTGCCGGGGAAGACGAGGACGCCGCGGTCGATTCGCAGCGTGTTAGCTCGATTCTTTGTGCACGTAGAGCAAGTCGAGGGTGCTGATGACGACGGTGGTCACGACGAGGCACGGGGATGCCCTAATCGACGGCGACGATGAACGGCCGGCTCAGCTAGGGTTTCCGATTTTCCGAATTGTTGCTGAGAGATGGGGAATTGGAGATTAGGGTTGTGGACGGCGGCGAGAGGGGTACTTATAGCCTCCAGAGAGCGGCGGCGAGCATCTTGGCGCGGGCGGTGGCGGAGAAGCTGCCACCGAGCTGCTTGCCGGGATGGACGAAGACGATGCCCCCCCCCCTCGCGTGGAAATATCGTGAAGGGGTAAGTTGGGCTGGGCTTCGTTGGGCTGTGCGGGGAAAGCGCGGCTGGGCTGCTCCAGGGTTAGTGATGGTGGGCTGCTCTGCAGGCTGCTGCTGGGCTCCCAGTTGGGCTACTGCGGCAGGTAAGCCTGGTAAGGTTTCTCTCTTTTTTCTTTTCAGTTTTTCTTTTCAGTTTTGGTATTTCCTATTTTGAATTCTGTTTTGAATTCATATTTGAATTCAATTATGCTTTCAGATGTTTATACTTATTTTTAATTAGGACTTATCAATAATGATCATTTTATGATTCCATTGTCCAAAACTAATGTGTATTGCATGATTTTATTTGTATCCTTGTGATTTCTATTTAAATTTCAATTTAGCTATGAGTTTGTGTGTTCTTAGAATTTCCTTTTCCTCCCTGCAATACAACTCTCTTTTGAATTATTTAAAGTGGAGAATTGCTTCCCAAAGCATTTTAAAGATTATTATGAGGGCTTGGATTCTTATTTGAGAGTTTATTTCACTTGCATATTATTTTATGTGATCACCCTTTAATCAAGGTCTTGTAAGGAGTATCATTATCCCATTTCAAGGTGATCTCTAGTATTATATTTTAATACACCTTGAAATATCTAGAGTAGGTATTACTCCCATCATGGTTTGGTTTTTTGGTTTATGGTTATAGGTGGTTGATCAACACTCATGGGTTTAAGTAAAGGGTTTAGCACTAGGTTGTTCTTAAGTTCCATAATTAGAGCATGAGATACAACTAGTGAACAATTCTAGGGATCTACTTCTATTTACCTAATGGCACAAGGTTTGGAACTTAGGCGTGGCATAAATTCACAAGTTAACTTGAGATATGGGCATAGGTTCTATATTGGATTTTAACATTATATTACTCTGGCTAGGTTTTTAGTCTCCACTTTTCATGATAAGGTGATTACTTGCTTAATATTTCATATGCTCCTCTAGTTACTAAGGATCTGAGAATTGGTTCTATTTGATTCCACTATTGTTATCCTTAATCTGTTATTAAGTAACTAAAGTAGATATGGTTCTTTTATAGTGAACTTTGGTTCTAATAATGAATAGTTTCTCATCATAAAAAGTATAGAGTTTAACTCCAATGTTTTCTTATGTCCTTACTTGAGGAATGAACTAAATATATATGTGGTAGGATTCTACTTATGATCACCAAGTGATCCACAAGTTAAGATTGAGATATAAGCCTGGATTTGGTTACTAGGGATCTCCCTATAATTTCATGTGGGGATGAGATCTACTTATCTTAGTAGGGTTTAACTTATCCTCACATACCTCAAGAGCATGATCATGGTTAGACATGATCCACTTATTCTTGATATCCTTACCTCAAGTTCTTAGGGTTTATGATCATCACTCAATTTATAATGATCAAGGTTTGGATTCCTAAAGTATTTCTAATGGAAGGGTTTATTCTAGGGTTTATGGTGTATTCACCATATCTTAATAGATATCAAGTCTAAAAGTCCACTTGGCTATCTTGGTTGAATTAATCTCCTCCTTACTTTATCAATTCATGGATATGGTGTTATTCCATGTGATAGTAGGTTATCTCACCACTCCATGGTGAAATGGTTTATAACCAAATACTTTAGTTCAATGGTTGTCCTCTATTCTTAAATAAATAAAGCTAGGATTAGTATGAATGGTCTCTCTCCTTTGGAATGGACTTGAATAATATCCTGGGGTTCTTCTTTAAAGTTGATGATTTAAATGCTTGGATGTATATCCAAGGTTTAGCTCAAGGTTTTCCATTGCTTATCTAATAATTAAAATAGAACTTTCACCTCTCTAGGTTTGATGCTTAACTATTTGGAATGGAGAAGGATTTATATTTCTAGAGTTGCTCTCCTTGTCATGATTCCATGTTTTAAGTGGAATCAATACCATGAGGTGTATGGTAGGATCATAATTTAGTTTTGTACTTGTAGGATAACGATGCATAGAAAACAAAAAATTTCCTACCGCGAACACGCAATCCAAGCCAAGATGCAATCTAGAAGATGGTAGCAACGAGGGGGTATCGAGTCTCACCCTTGAAGAGATTCCAAAGCCTACAAGATGAGGCTCTTGTTGCTGCGGTAGACGTTCACTTGCCGCTTGCAAAAGCGCGTAGAAGATCTTGATCACGATCACTTCCGGCGCCACGAACGGGCAGCACCTCCGTACTCGGTCACACGTTCGGTTGTTGATGAAGACGACGTCCACCTCCCCGTTCCGGCGGGCAGCGGAAGTAGTAGCTCCTCTTGAATCCGACGGCACGACGGTGTGGTGTCGGTGGTGGTGGAGAAATCCGGCGGAGCTTCGCTTAAGCGTGCGGGATGTGGTGGAGGAGAGAGACCGCTAGGGTTTGGGGAGAGAGGGGGTTGGGCGCCGGCCCTCTAAGGGGTGCGGCCAAGGCTGAGGCTTGAAGTGGTCAGCCCCCTCTCTATGCCCCTCATTATATAGGTGGAAGCCCCAAGAGTTCTAGTCCAAGTCTTCGAATAAGACCCCAACACTAAAACCTCCCATATGTGGGAAACCTACTCAAGGAGGGAGTCCTACCCAAGGTGGGACTCCCACCTTTCCTTGAGGTGGGTTGGCCGGCCACCCTAGGGGAGTCCACCTTGGACTCCTCCCCTTTAGGGTTGGCTGGTCATGCAAGTGGAGTCTCTTTGGGACTCCACTTTCCAAAGTGCCATTCTTCCGGACTTTTCTAGAACCTTCTAGAACCTGCCATAAATGCACCGGATCATTTCCAAACTTGGAATATGACTTCCTATATATGAATCTTATTCTCCGGACTATTCCGGAACTCCTCGTGATGTCCGGGATCTCATCCGGGACTCCTAACAAATATTCGAACTCCATTCCATATTCAAGTTCTACCATTTCAACATCCAACTTTAAGTGTGTCACCCTACGGTTCGTGAACTATGCGGACATGGTTGAGTACTCACTCCGACCAATAACCAATAGCGGGATCCGGAGATCCATAATGGCTCCCACACATTCAACGATGACTTCAGTGATCGAATGAACCATTCACATATGATACCAATTCCCTTTGTCACGCGATATTTTACTTGTCCGAGGTTTGATCATCGGTATCACTCTATACCTTGTTCAACCTCGTCTCCCGACAAGTACTCTTTACTCGTACCGTGGTATGTGGTCTCTTATGAACTTATTCATATGCTTGCAAGAGATTAGACGACATTCCACCGAGAGGGCCCAGAGTATATCTATCCGTCATCAGGATGGACAAATCCCACTGTTGATCCATATGCCTCAACTCATACTTTCCGGATACTTAATCCCACCTTTATCACCCATTTACGCAGTGGCGTTTGATGTAATCAAAGTACCTTTCCGGTATAAGTGATTTACATGATCTCATGGTCATAAGGACTAGGTAACTATGTATCGAAAGCTTATAGCAAATAACTTAATGACGAGATCTTATGCTACGCTTAATTGGGTGTGTCCATTACATCATTCATACAATGATATAACCTTGTTATTAATAACATCCAATGTTCATGATTATGAAACTAATCATCCATTAATCAACAAGCTAGTTTAAGAGGCATACTAGGGACTTCTTGTTGTCTACATATCACACATGTACTAATGTTTCGGTTAATACAATTATAGCATGATATATAAACATTTATCATAAACATAAAGATATAAATAATAACAACTTTATTATTGCCTCTAGGGCATATCTCCTTCAGTCTCCCACTTGCACTAGAGTCAATAATCTAGTTTACATTTGTAAACATATAACACCTTGGCCTTCTGGTGCTTTATCATGTTTTGCTCACAGGAGAGGTTTTAGTCAACGGATCTGACATGCTCAGAACCGTATGTATTTTGTAATTCATTTGCGTCTCAACGCATCACTCATTTCTAAATGAGTCAGTATTAAATATGTTTGGTCTTCTGGTGGAACCTTAATTCCGCGGTCTGAAATATGTCACTAATATTGTCACACACAATATAGCTTCAAAGTTCTGACTCTGTCGGAAATACACCAAGTTCTCAAAGAACCTCTTGACTTAACATCCTTTGTCATTGTCAAAACAATGACATACTCTGCCTTCTTTTGTAGATTCCGTCACAATATTTAGAACTCTTCTAAATCTAGCATAGACAACTTCTAGCTCATTGTGCTACCTTTTAAACAACACTTAGTCTAATTTGAGATTGAAATTATATTTTATATGTGATAAAACCAATATCGGTGTAACACCTTACAGCGATTTGTTTGTCATTTCTTCATACAAAAATATATATATATATATCCTTAGTTCTTCTAAAGTACTCAAGGATATTCTTATTGTCGTCCAATGATCATCATATGAATCATTCTGGTATATGCTCATAACACTTTATAGCACATGATATCTGATTGTGTACATATTATTCATGATCTATAATCACTCATGTGCTTTTACTCATTGAGTGTCAGATACACTCAAGTCTTGTTAAAACTTTAACATGACAAGAATATTTTCTTAATATTTCTATATTGAACTATTTCAATATCTATTCTATGTACTTTGACTTAAACTTATTTTGTGTTTCAATCTATCTTCATAGATCTTGACACTAGATATGTTTTAGTCCATATCCTTTCATTGAAGTTAATTTTCAATGAAACATTTTAATCAAGTATATAATTACATTATTTATAACCAACTATATGTCATCTACATAAAGTATTATAAATATGTCTCAGCGCTCCCACTTAATTTCTTGCAAATGCAAGCCTCTTCATCGTCTCTGATGAAATCAAAAACTCTTTGACTATTTCATCCAGTGAAGATTCAAACTCCGCTATACTTACTTCATCAAATTGAAGTTTGTATACCTATCTAGTATTCCATGGACCAGCAAAACTCTTGGTTGTATCTTGTATACACCTTTTAATACATACTTCTGATAAGTAATGTATTTTGCCATCCTACTAGCATATCTCATAAAAGAAATATGTAGTGATTACTAGAATAATCCACATAGACTTATAAGCATTGCTACGGAAGATCTAATCTTATCGTAGTCAACTCTTTGAACTTTGTCGTAAACAATTTTTCGACAAGTTGAGCTTCTTTAAGGATATTCCATCCAAGTCCATCAATTTTATAGATCCATTTACTTTCAAAAAGTATTTATCTATCTTGGATTTCATGGCATATAGCCATTTTAACGGAGTTAGGGCCCATCATAACTTCTTTGTTTGTAGTTGGTTTATCATTGTTCAAAATCAATCCTTTGTTCACAAATCATTTATTTGATCACAAAGTAAACCATACCTACAAGGTTCAATATGTACTTCGATCTCCATGGCTAAAACACTTTGTAGTCATGGGAGCCATGATCGTCGTGGCCGCTTCCGAAACCAATTCCGATGCTGCGCTACTCTGATCATTATGCTCAGGTTCATAAACCTTATCAAATTATATTGTCTTCCCACTCAAATACTTCACTAGAAACAATTTCTCGGAAATAAGAAACATTGACAAACACTTTTTTCTTTTTGCCAAAATATCTTTTTCAGTTTCTCTTTTAGCTTTCCTCATTATTCAGAAAACACTTCAACATCATTAACTTCTAGGTTTGTTGGTCAAATACCAATAACCTTGAGGTTCTTACTTTGAAGTTGATCATCATATGATAAGTGTTCCGGATTTCACTATTAGTAACCTTGTAATATGATGAACAATTTCACTCATAATTTTATCCATTGTATCATGATGACTTTCCGAGACCATGTCCGTACATGCTAGGCTCATAAAGTTTTAACCTTGGTATTCGCATGTGCAAATCTGGCTTGCACCCGTTGTATGCACACGTAGAATCTATCACACCCGATCATCACGTGATGCTTCGATACGACGAGTCTTAGCAACGGTGCATACTAAGGATGATAACTTCATGGATATGCGAGTATCGTTAGTGCCCCAATAGTTGGAGGATTGTGACGCCTCGGCGTCTTCAACCTTCATACATTCCCATAAAACTTATGAGTTTATGTAGTCTCACCATATAATATTCTATCATCTTGCAATAAGGTCTTAGATATCTCATATATCTCATACCTTGATTATTTCTGAAAACTAAATTTTCAGCTCCTTACTTTTCAAACAAATTTGAACTTCAAGTTTGACGGAGACAAGATAACTTTAGGTACTAATTGAAACCATAGCTCTTTGAATCAAAAATGTGAGGTTTACTAAAAGTTTGCAATAGGACTTAATCATTTCTTGATTCTTTAACAATACGGTACCAGTCCGTAAAGTTTCTTATCAGACTTAACAGTATTTCTATCTCAATTACAAGACTAGCGCATGGTAGAAAACGGATGCCATACTACAAAATTAATTCAAAATACTACTCGTACTATGTTTATGATAATTAGTTCATGTTTTAATCTAATTACTAATGAACTCCCACTTAATACAACATCCCTCATAGTTGTTAAGTGGTACACGATCCAAATCCACTACACCAAAACCGATCATCACGTGAGATGATGTAGCTTCAATGGTGAACATCAACATGTTGATCATATCATCCATATGACTCGTGTTCAACCTTTCGGTTTCCGTTGTCCCGAGGCCATGTCCGTACATGCTAGGCTCGTCAAGCAAACCCAAGTATTCCGCGTGTGCAACATGGCTTACACCCGTTGTATATGAACGTTGAATCTATCACATCCGATCATCACGAGATGCTTCGAAACGACGAACTTTGGCAACGGTGCATACGAGGGGAGAACAATTTATTATCTTGATATTAATGTGAGGGATCATCTTATAATGCTACCGTCATGATCTAAGCAAAATAAGATGCATAAAAGGATTAACATCACATGCAGTTCATATGTGATATGATATGGCCCTTTTGTCTTTGCGCCTTTGATCTTCATCTCCAAAGCACGGACATGATCTCCATCATCAACGGGCATGATCTCCATCATCATCGGCGTAGCGTCAAGGTCAATGACGCCGTCTTCATGATTGTCCTCCATGTAGCAACTATTACAACTATTTTGAAATACTACTCAACATGAAATTTAAAGACAACCATAAGGCTCCTGCCGGTTGCCACAATACAATAATGATCATCTCATACATATTCATCATCACATTATGGCCATATCACATCACCAAACCCTGCAAAAACAAGTTAGACGTCTCTAATTTGGTTTGCATATTTTACGTGGTTTAGGGTTTTCGAGAGAGATCTAATCTACCTACGAACATGAACCACAACGGTGATACTAGTGTTGTCAATAGAAGAGTAAATTGAATCTTCACTATAGTAGGAGAGACAGTACACCCGCAAAGCTTCTTATGCAATACAAGTTGCATGTCAAACGAGGAACAAGTCTCATGAACGCGGTCATGTAAAGTTAGTCCGAGCCGCTTCATCCCACTATGCCACAAAGATGCAAAGTACTCAAACTAAAGACAACAAGAGCATCAACGCCCACAAAACCATTGTGTTCTACTCGTGCAACCATCTATGCATAGACACGGCTCTGATACCACTGTAGGATAACGATGCATAGAAAACAAAAATTTTCTAATGGAAGGGTTTATTCTAGGGTTTATGGTGTATTCACCATATCTTAATAGATATCAAGTCTAAAAGTCCACTTGGCTATCTTGGTTGAATTAATCTCCTCCTTACTTTATCAATTCATGGATATGGTGTTATTCCATGTGATAGTAGGTTATCTCACCACTCCATGGTGAAATGGTTTATAACCAAATACTTTAGTTCAATGGTTGTCCTCTATTCTTAAATAAATAAAGCTAGGATTAGTATGAATGGTCTCTCTCCTTTGGAATGGACTTGAATAATATCCTGGGGTTCTTCTTTAAAGTTGATGATTTAAATGCTTGGATGTATATCCAAGGTTTAGCTCAAGGTTTTCCATTGCTTATCTAATAATTAAAATAGAACTTTCACCTCTCTAGGTTTGATGCTTAACTATTTGGAATGGAGAAGGATTTATATTTCTAGAGTTGCTCTCCTTGTCATGATTCCATGTTTTAAGTGGAATCAATACCATGAGGTGTATGGTAGGATCATAATTTAGTTTTGTACTGTAGGATAACGATGCATAGAAAACAAAAAATTTCCTACCGCGAACACGCAATCCAAGCCAAGATGCAATCTAGAAGATGGTAGCAACGAGGGGGGTATCGAGTCTCACCCTTGAAGAGATTCCAAAGCCTACAAGATGAGGCTCTTGTTGCTGCGGTAGACGTTCACTTGCCGCTTGCAAAAGCGCGTAGAAGATCTTGATCACGATCGCTTCCGGCGCCACGAACGGGCAGCACCTCCGTACTCGGTCACACGTTCGGTTGTTGATGAAGACGACGTCCACCTCCCCGTTCCAGCGGGCAGCGGAAGTAGTAGCTCCTCTTGAATCCGACAAGCACGACGGTGTGGTGTCGGTGGTGGTGGAGAAATCCGGCGGAGCTTCGCTTAAGCGTGCGGGATGTGGTGGAGGAGAGAGACCGCTAGGGTTTGGGGAGAGAGGGGGTTGGGCGCCGGCCCTCTAAGGGGTGCGGCCAAGGCTGAGGCTTGAAGTGGTCAGCCCCCTCTCTATGCCCCTCATTATATAGGTGGAAGCCCCAAGAGTTCTAGTCCAAGTCTTCGAATAATGTGTATTGCATGATTTTATTTGTATCCTTGTGATTTCTATTTAAATTTCAATTTAGCTATGAGTTTGTGTGTTCTTAGAATTTCCTTTTCCTCCCTGCAATACAACTCTCTTTTGAATTATTTAAAGTGGAGAATTGCTTCCCAAAGCATTTTAAAGATTATTATGAGGGCTTGGATTCTTATTTGAGAGTTTATTTCACTTGCATATTATTTTATGTGATCACCCTTTAATCAAGGTCTTGTAAGGAGTATCATTATCCCATTTCAAGGTGATCTCTAGTATTATATTTTAATACACCTTGAAATATCTAGAGTAGGTATTACTCCCATCATGGTTTGGTTTTTTGGTTTATGGTTATAGGTGGTTGATCAACACTCATGGGTTTAAGTAAAGGGTTTAGCACTAGGTTGTTCTTAAGTTCCATAATTAGAGCATGAGATACAACTAGTGAACAATTCTAGGGATCTACTTCTATTTACCTAATGGCACAAGGTTTGGAACTTAGGCGTGGCATAAATTCACAAGTTAACTTGAGATATGGGCATAGGTTCTATATTGGATTTTAACATTATATTACTCCGGCTAGGTTTTTAGTCTCCACTTTTCATGATAAGGTGATTACTTGCTTAATATTTCATATGCTCCTCTAGTTACTAAGGATCTGAGAATTGGTTCTATTTGATTCCACTATTGTTATCCTTAATCTGTTATTAAGTAACTAAAGTAGATATGGTTCTTTTATAGTGAACTTTGGTTCTAATAATGAATAGTTTCTCATCATAAAAAGTATAGAGTTTAACTCCAATGTTTTCTTATGTCCTTACTTGAGGAATGAACTAAATATATATGTGGTAGGATTCTACTTATGATCACCAAGTGATCCACAAGTTAAGATTGAGATATAAGCCTGGATTTGGTTACTAGGGATCTCCCTATAATTTCATGTGGGGATGAGATCTACTTATCTTAGTAGGGTTTAACTTATCCTCACATACCTCAAGAGCATGATCATGGTTAGACATGATCCACTTATTCTTGATATCCTTACCTCAAGTTCTTAGGGTTTATGATCATCACTCAATTTATAATGATCAAGGTTTGGATTCCTAAAGTATTTCTAATGGAAGGGTTTATTCTAGGGTTTATGGTGTATTCACCATATCTTAATAGATATCAAGTCTAAAAGTCCACTTGGCTATCTTGGTTGAATTAATCTCCTCCTTACTTTATCAATTCATGGATATGGTGTTATTCCATGTGATAGTAGGTTATCTCACCACTCCATGGTGAAATGGTTTATAACCAAATACTTTAGTTCAATGGTTGTCCTCTATTCTTAAATAAATAAAGCTAGGATTAGTATGAATGGTCTCTCTCCTTTGGAATGGACTTGAATAATATCCTGGGGTTCTTCTTTAAAGTTGATGATTTAAATGCTTGGATGTATATCCAAGGTTTAGCTCAAGGTTTTCCATTGCTTATCTAATAATTAAAATAGAACTTTCACCTCTCTAGGTTTGATGCTTAACTATTTGGAATGGAGAAGGATTTATATTTCTAGAGTTGCTCTCCTTGTCATGATTCCATGTTTTAAGTGGAATCAATACCATGAGGTGTATGGTAGGATCATAATTTAGTTTTGTACTGTAGGATAACGATGCATAGAAAACAAAAAATTTCCTACCGCGAACACGCAATCCAAGCCAAGATGCAATCTAGAAGATGGTAGCAACGAGGGGGTATCGAGTCTCACCCTTGAAGAGATTCCAAAGCCTACAAGATGAGGCTCTTGTTGCTGCGGTAGACGTTCACTTGCCGCTTGCAAAAGCGCGTAGAAGATCTTGATCACGATCGCTTCCGGCGCCACGAACGGGCAGCACCTCCGTACTCGGTCACACGTTCGGTTGTTGATGAAGACGACGTCCACCTCCCCGTTCCGGCGGGCAGCGGAAGTAGTAGCTCCTCTTGAATCCGACGGCACGACGGTGTGGTGTCGGTGGTGGTGGAGAAATCCGGCGGAGCTTCGCTTAAGCGTGCGGGATGTGGTGGAGGAGAGAGACCGCTAGGGTTTGGGGAGAGAGGGGGTTGGGCGCCGGCCCTCTAAGGGGTGCGGCCAAGGCTGAGGCTTGAAGTGGTCAGCCCCCTCTCTATGCCCCTCATTATATAGGTGGAAGCCCCAAGAGTTCTAGTCCAAGTCTTCGAATAAGACCCCAACACTAAAACCTCCCATATGTGGGAAACCTACTCAAGGAGGGAGTCCTACCCAAGGTGGGACTCCCACCTTTCCTTGAGGTGGGTTGGCCGGCCACCCTAGGGAGTCCACCTTGGACTCCTCCCCTTTAGGGTTGGCTGGTCATGCAAGTGGAGTCTCTTTGGGACTCCACTTTCCAAAGTGCCATTCTTCCGGACTTTTCTAGAACCTTCTAGAACCTGCCATAAATGCACCGGATCATTTCCAAACTTGGAATATGACTTCCTATATATGAATCTTATTCTCCGGACTATTCCGGAACTCCTCGTGATGTCCGGGATCTCATCCGGGACTCCTAACAAATATTCGAACTCCATTCCATATTCAAGTTCTACCATTTCAACATCCAACTTTAAGTGTGTCACCCTACGGTTCGTGAACTATGCGGACATGGTTGAGTACTCACTCCGACCAATAACCAATAGCGGGATCCGGAGATCCATAATGGCTCCCACACATTCAACGATGACTTCGGTGATCGAATGAACCATTCACATATGATACCAATTCCCTTTGTCACGCGATATTTTACTTGTCCGAGGTTTGATCATCGGTATCACTCTATACCTTGTTCAACCTCGTCTCCTGACAAGTACTCTTTACTCGTACCGTGGTATGTGGTCTCTTATGAACTTATTCATATGCTTGCAAGAGATTAGACGACATTCCACCGAGAGGGCCCAGAGTATATCTATCCGTCATCAGGATGGACAAATCCCACTGTTGATCCATATGCCTCAACTCATACTTTCCGGATACTTAATCCCACCTTTATAACCACCCATTTACGCAGTGGCGTTTGATGTAATCAAAGTACCTTTCCGGTATAAGTGATTTACATGATCTCATGGTCATAAGGACTAGGTAACTATGTATCGAAAGCTTATAGCAAATAACTTAATGACGAGATCTTATGCTACGCTTAATTGGGTGTGTCCATTACATCATTCATACAATGATATAACCTTGTTATTAATAACATCCAATGTTCATGATTATGAAACTAATCATCCATTAATCAACAAGCTAGTTTAAGAGGCATACTAGGGACTTCTTGTTGTCTACATATCACACATGTACTAATGTTTCGGTTAATACAATTATAGCATGATATATAAACATTTATCATAAACATAAAGATATAAATAATAACAACTTTATTATTGCCTCTAGGGCATATCTCCTTCATGTACATGGAGAAGATAAGTCAAGGATGGTTTCTCCATTTTATTGTTACTTGATTTGCAATTGAATTGGTGTTCATAAGTTATGACAAGGTTTATCATATTATAATCTTTTATAAGATCAAGCAATTGATCATTGAGTTAAGTGTTGTTGTGTTGATTATTAGTTCCATTTGATCTAACCCCTTAGATCAAATCATCTCTACCCAAAACAATGTTCTAACCAAAGTCACATTGAGGTTTATAGCGCTTGACTTGATGAGCTACTTCAATTCCACCAAGGTCAAGTGAAACTTCGATTCATCGTGACTGTTTTACTTTAAAGCGCGAAAATTCCCCAGATTTTCTATGCATGAATGCAATGCACACATCTGTTTCCTCTATTTTTGTAACCCCATTACCTGGGATATTACAGGTATGTAGTATTGTACATCACAAATGTGAAATGAAACAGATGATGTCAATATCTATAAACCCTAAACCCTAATTATATTAAACCCCTAGACCCTAACACAAAACCTTGTATATAAACCATAAACCTATATATCACTACCAAAAAATGAGTCATGCGATTCAAATGTTTGGCATTGTTTTCTCGTAGCATGCAATGCTCCCACACACATTACGGGTAAGCGAGGCCTCAAACACATGGTGCAAAAAAATATGCGGGGTTCTTGTCTTAAAAATAGAAGTGTATATATGCCATGTTTATTTGGTATTATCCATAGAGGTATTATGAACCACAAATGATATGACTATGCATGCTTTGTTTCGATCTTTTCTATCAAGCCCCACAATAACTTATTAATTCGGCTTGTTTTGAAATTTAGATACGTCGAGCAATCTCACGATGCTCTCGCCCTTCTTGTTTTAATTTGTTCTAGTAGGAGGGTGCGGTGCATGTGTTTGGCCATTATTATATAAAATGTACTTGGCTCGATCCACACATTCAGGTCACACACCCATGTATTTTTTAAATTATTAGTTTGATCTGTACTTCATCTACACACTGTATCAAATTTGCATTTTATCGGATTTAGCCCAAGAAATTGTATATATATGGATGCACATTGAGATAATTCATGAAACCTTGGAAATGGTCATCCTGTCATGCATGTTTCCCCGCGAATGAAAACTTGATTGGTGGTAGACAAGCAAAAACACATTTACGGGCGACAACCCAAAATGCACATATTTTGCAAAGTATTCATGCGTGCATGATGAAAAGTTCAAATATATACATAAAATTGGGCCATGATTCAAAAGTCTGGCATGGTTCTTGTGTAGTGGTACGAAGCTCACATGCATGTGGGAGGAAATTTAGTTGGACGAAGTCCAACATGGTGCCAATCTAATTGAGGGTTCTTCTCTAAAACACTGGTATGGCATGTTTGGTATTTTCCCTATATATATGTACAAAATGATGAATAATCCATGTTTTTAGATTGCCTTTTTTGAATCACGTGTGCCTTGATTTCAAATCTAGGTCAAATCACTGGGGAGGGGGATGAATGTGTTTCTTTTTGATGCATCGCTCGTATTTCCGAGTTTTTTTGGGTCCCACAAATTCAGGGTAGCATCACCCCCCTCCCTTCCCACGAGTAAAAGTTTTAAGCGAGTAGTAGAATGGCATGACCAACTAGTTTCAAGTAAAAGTTTGAATATAACCAAAATATACCAATTGATTGATGAGTTAACTTGGCTTCATGGAAAAAATAATGTCTTGTAAATGAGATAACTTGGCTTTCCTACCCTTGGATCCATAGGAAACTATGGAGTACTAATACATTATAATAATCACCCGAGTACACCAAGCTGGTGCAGTCACTTACGTGTGGTTCCCATGCGTGAGGTCGCACACTTCGGTGAGCACGGGTCATGTGTCCACCGAGTCTAGAGGCTCCGAGTTAAAAGAAGAGCCCTCTATAAAGAAACATCAATCTCCATAAACATCAATCTCCCATCTCGGTTCTCGGCTTCTCCTTGCTCCCCCTCGCTCGCGCCGCCGCCGCCACAACCCCCGCGCCCCTTTCCGATCCCTCATCGGATCTTAGACTATGGAGTTGCTGTGCCGAAGAAGCAGCCTGCGAAGCCGACGATCCGGTGCATCAACGGCGGGTGCGGGAGGGAGTTCCCTTACAACGAGGAAGACAAGCACATGATGGCGTGCCCGCACGGCTCTTGCTGCACGCACCCCGGCTGCGAATTCGCCGATTCGCAGGTACCGTTCATCCTACACCTCAGAGAAGCCCACTTGACCGTTGTGGATAGGTTCCCGTACGACGAGGACTTCGGATTGGTTCATCTGAAGGTGCCGGCACCGGGCTCGCCAAAACGACAGTTCATCGGCTACGGGACGGATGGCGCGGTGTTCGCCTTGCACATCCACCCTTGCGGCATGGACACCGCGGTATCCTTCGTGTGCGTCAGGCCGGCGGCGTGCAACTTGCTCCGGTATAGGGTGACGATGTGGGCGAACGGCCCGCCGATGCCGGGCCGCGTAAGCTTGCGGGGAACACTTGTTTGACGTGGTGAAGGCGGTATTAGAGCCGACGAGCAGCCCGACTCCGGGCACGGTTTCTTTGGGAGATGTCACTTCGTTCCTCTCGGTGCCGCCGCGGTACCTGTGCGGCAATGAATCATCGAAGCGGCTGACTATCTATTTGCGCATCGATAAGGAGTGAGTGAACATAACACTACCCTCAATCTTATTGGGACGATGCTAATGCGGATTTAAGTAATGCTGAATTAATTTGTTTTTCTTGTGACGGGGCGATTAGCAAGGAGAAGAGGATCTCCGTGCACAGCTAGCGACCTATATCTCGGCGTCCACCAAGTGTCCACTGAGTTGGAGATCTTGTTACTGCCTCTTCTTTTGATGTTTATATTGCTTCATCACCGTAACAGGGAAGGGTGTGTGCGGGGCTTCAGGCTTCAAAGTACTCGGTACAAGGACTAAAAGAGACGTTTTGCCTGATGGTTCTTGTCGGGACGGCCGTAGTGTTGGAGGTGGTCATCTACTTCGGTGGGGAAGGACCTGATTGATGTTCCAATCTTTACTATTTAGACCTTTATCTAAAAATGTTGAGGGATTGGATGTATTTTATGTTTACCATGAATTAGTCTATGTAATATGTAACCCAATTCGCCGATTAATGCAACTCTGGATCCTTCATTGTCATACGACTACTAAAACAAAATAAATAAACAGGCATTTTAAGTTTAATGCACATTTAATCAAGCCACATAATGTTGGCGTACTTGGAAGCAATCAGGTTTACTATTGTTGGCATGTGTGGTACAATTTCATGGGGCAATACCCAATCTAGCTTGTTCAATTACATTACATGAAGTAATTAAAATATGGATGCCTAGAATCATTCACTTCCGTACATTGCGATGGCTTATAGCGGTTTCTATGACCAATCTACATCACAAATCTAGTTCAAATTTGATCTATTTTTATGAACAAAATTGGAAACTCTACTTGGCATTTTCGTTTATTATGACCAGATTCACATATGTAGTGATTCATTTTCTTTTCAAATCGCCATACCATTTCCTCGTCAACTCTTCATCTTTTTTTAGTTTTAATGAATTTCCTTTGGTTGCATTCAATTTGCTTCAAATTCACCGGCTTCGCCATTTGTACAAATTGTTCATCTTTTCTTTGTAGTTTTGTCATGCATGGAGCATAACACCCTCCCATGGTAAAATCTGCATATTTTCTACCAAAACTCATGCCGAACTTTAAAGAACATGCAATTTTAAATTGACCAAAATTGGTTAAAACTCAACATAAGCCCACATATATTACAAACTCGAGAAATAATCAACATATATATCACCTAAATGGTCATCTTATGAAGTATGCCATGTTTCGAAATTGTTACCTTGAAAATTTGGCCCTTCTCTCGGGTAGCCACTTCACAATAAAGCTCACATAAAGCTCTTATTTTACACTAATAAAGTAGAATGTATTTTTGTGTGAAATGAAGTTGAATAAAATATATGTGAACGGTAAGATGGACATTGCTGCCAAAATTGGGGATAATTATTAGTAAGTTCATACTAATATACAATGCAATCAACATGACCACACATGTGTAAGCAAGAAAATAAATCTTTTTTAAATTACCTTAAGGTTGTAAGTTTGTTATTTGTATAGCAATTTTATCTCATACGATGACTCAAGCTAGCACATTTTTTTTGAATTAGCTTCAATATTCTAGGACCCACCACATTCGTAAAATGGTAATGACAATTTTACGTATCGTAGTGCACAAAACACACACACACACACACACACACACACACACACACACACACATATATATATATATATATATATATGCACACTTATTTCAATATTTAAACTATATTTTCTTCATTCAAATTTTCCGACCTGGCAATTTGAACATGTAGTTGAATTTTGAGTAAAACCGCTCATACGTCAAACATGAATCCAAATACGGTACAATTCGAGAAAATCTACACATCACATTTTGGCCAATATATATGGTATAATGCTTGTGAAAATGTAGACTATGAAACAGTCAACGTCAGCTTTTTAGGTCATGGATGTCTTGGGCAACGACCAAAGTCTGGTAGGATGGTGAGGCATGAGTTACGAACATCCTTCTTCTCCTCTCACCCCCATTTGAGAGAGAGAGAGAGTGTGTGTGTGTGGGTGGGGTGGTGGGGGGGTAGAAAGCCATGTTAATAAATTAACTCATACATGAAAGCAAGAAATCAAACTTGATTTATATAAATCACCCTTAGGATTGTAGTTTGTTATTTTTATAGCATCTATATCTCATATGACGACACAAGCTAGTCCACATTTTTATTTTCATTGAAGTTCTTTTTGTTGCAGTCAAATTACTTCAACTTTTAGGACCCACCATCCGTACAAGGGTAATGGAAATTTCTATGATCTTAGTGCAAGGCTTCACACAGAGACACTCAAAGTATTTCAATATTTAAAATTCATTTTCTTCCCTCAAAATTGCCGACCGTCCATTTGTAACATGTAGTTCAATTTTGAGTAACATCACACATATGTCAAACATAAATCTATTTTTTTGATATTTCGAGAAAATCTTCATATCCCATTTTTGGCCATCATATAAGGTGTACTTGCGTGTGAAAACATAGACAGTGAAACATTCAGCGTCACCTTTTTTAGCCAAGCTGGTGGGACGGTGAGGCCCGAATTAATAAAGCCACCACCATCCTTCTTCTCCACTCACCCCTCCCCTCCCCTCCCCATCAATATCCTCTTCAAAGCAGATTAAAGAGGATGGAGTGCCCCCACGACGGGTGCGGGAGCGTGGTCGCCTACAACGGGCTCCACGACCACGAGCTCGCGTGCCCGCACGGCCCGTGCGGCGCACGAGAGGCCGGCTGCGACTTCGCCGCCTCGCCAGCAGCGCTCATCGCCCACCTCGGAGAAATCCATTCGATTTGTGTGGACATGATCCCGTACGGCACCGCGATGGCGTTCATCATCCCGGTGCTGGCACCGCCAGAGCCAAGACGTCCGGTCATCTTCTACGGGAACGATGGTACCGTGTTCGTCTGGCACACATATACGCAAGTCCATCCGGAGAATGGATGCGTGCTGGCCAGCCTATCCGTTGAGTGCGTTAGGTCGGCGGCGTGCGTGTGGCCGGAGTACAAGGTGAGTATGTCGTCGCACGGCAAGCCATCACCTAATCGCTGTGAGATCGGTTTAATGCGCCCCAACCATACGGCCACTATTACGGCGAACAGCACGACCACGCCGGGCGCCGCCAAAGCGTCGGAACTAGAGTGGTCGTTGCAATGGTTTCAACCGTGCACGGAGCTGACTATCTGGGTTCGCATCGACGGGTGATACATGCGCCTATCTTAATCTTCGTGTTTATCTAATTGAAATTGCGGTTTATGCGATGCTGAATTAATTAATTTTTGTTGTCAAAAGGTTCTCGTCGGACGGAAGTTCCTATTCGGACTAGAGCGGCGGGTTTAGGTTGCCAACTATGGGCTTTTTCATTCGGAGGATTCACCGGGGCGGCCCTAACGACGATATATGATCTTATTTGGCGGAGAGGGACTTGCTTGCGTTTCCTATCTTCAGTTAGGGCCCTTTATGTAAACACTAAGCGCTTGATTGTATTCTGTGTTTATGTTCACATACTCTATGGTGTAATAAAATATGGAATTCCATGTCCGATTAAATGCACCTCTGGACCTGTCAGGCATTTCCCTTGTTATCTTTTCTTTTTACACATACTGTAACCATTGTTCAACGCGCAGTCCATCGGCTTGGGTGCTAGATGCTTCCTCGGGAAGGTACCCTATCTTGCCCATTTGAGAACACACGTCTCTATAATTGCTCAGAAGCCCCGCGAGGGCACGATGGTCTTTTACGGGTGTATGTAAGATTTAGCCTTGACCAGCCCTCCACCCTTCTTCTCTTTACGTTGTCCTGGTAGCTAGTAACTAGCCTTCACTGGCCCTCCACCCTAACTATAGTAAAGTACCTCGCAAGCCATGGCTCCATTGAGCCGGGCGGCCCGGCGGCAGGATATCCTAGGGAAGACGATGAGGACTAGGACCGCCGAGAAAAACTTGACATCTAGCCAGCTAGCGCGTCGTTGTATGGCCACTTATGATCGCATGAGCATTCTCGCGGAGCGATCTATCCTCTATTCGATGGAGAGCGAGCCAGTGGGCGAGGGTTCGTCCGGGTAGGTTTCTAGCGGCGTGTCCTCCAGTTCATTCTTATTTTCTAACTGTTTTTTCCATTTATTTACATCTCACAGGGCCGGCGGTTCAAACGTCTCCCCGGTAACCACCACGACGGTGGCGCCCCAAGTCCGGTCGTCGGAAGCTGAGTTCGGCCCCGTTTCACGGCCAAGCCAGGTAGGCTGTATACTCCCAGCTTGTTTTTTTATACTCCCTCCAATCCATTTTAATAGACTCAGATTTAGTACTCCCTCCGATCCATTTTATTTGACTCAAATTTAGTACTAGTACAACTTTGTACTAAATCCGAGTCAACTAAAAGGGATCAGAGGGAGAATACAACTTTACTAAATCCGTGTTAACTACTACTACTACTAAAAGGGATCGGATGGAGTAGTTTATGTAATCACGGCTTTCCTTTTAATTATGTGTTGATGAACACTGTGCTATTTGTGGAGCGTCCAAGTGATGTCCATTCCTGTATCAAGATCTGTGCTAGAAATTAGTAGTACTCCTATTTTTTGCGTGCAATTACTCATATATGAATTGGTTGGATTCTTTTTTTTCCATACAATGATCGTGCCAGCAAATGGAGGTGAACATGGCCCACATAGGCAGCCAGCTGGGGAATGAACTCTCCCTCACCCGGAGTTTGAGCACTGTTCACGTAGATTTGGCGTCAGAGAACAAGATCTGCCTTTATCTTCGGCAAGGCATCAATACCTTTCTTGCCGAGCTTGACGGGCTTAATGAGCGAGAACCGCGTTTGTGTGGAGCTGCATAACCGGAGCGTCACATTGATGAATGATGATGATGCAAACACCACCATCAAGGGCGAGGGTTCGTCGGGTAAGTTTCTAGCGGGGTGTCCTTCGGTTGATTCTTATTTTCTAACCGTTTTTACATTTATTTACATCTCACAGGGCCGGCGGTTCAAATGTCTCCCCGGTAACCACAACGACGGTGGCGCCCCAAGTCCGGCCGTCCGAAGCTAAGTTCGGCCCCGTTTCCCGGCCAAGCCCGGTAGGCTGTATGCCTCTGTCCACTTGTTTTTTTATAGTTTATGTAATCACTTCTTTCCGATTAATTATGTGTTGATGAACCCTGTGGTATTTGTGGAGCGTCCGAGTGTTGTCCATTCCTTTATCAATATCCATGCTAGAAATTAGTACTCCTATTGTTTGCGGGTAATTAATACTCATATATGAATGGGTTGATTTCTTTTTTTTTCATACAATGATTGTTGTAGCAAAAGGAGGAGAACAAGGCCCACATAGGCAGCCAGCTGGAGAATGAACACTCCCTCACCCTGGAGTGTGATCGTCTTCACAGAGTTTTGGCGTTGGAGAAGGAGATCTCCTTTCATCTTGCGCGATGCGTCGACATGCTTAAGCAGCGAACGCCTCTTGGGTGGAGCTGAACAACAAGAGCGTCACATGGATGGATGCGGAAGCAACCTCATCAAGTATCTCATGGAACGAGAGGTTGAAATTAAAGCTCAAGAGGCGGATCTCGAGGGTGCTAATGCGCGGACAAACCGCCGTCCTTAAGGCGATTATCAAGGAGAAGGAGGATCTCCGTGCACGGCTAGCGACCTATATCTCGGCGTCCAGCAAGAGTTCCCCTGAGTAGGAGATCTTGTTCTGCCTCTTCTTTTGATGTTTATATTGCTTCATCACCTTAATATCGCCATGTGCTCGTAAAGCTGCGAGTTAACTTTCTGTTGGTATGTTGCACATTTGATTTGAACTTTGTGTTTTGCAATGCACAATTGATCAACTACTAATAAGTGTATATTAAAATGGCGGGATACTCTTTTTAGCGGCGAAAATTTTCCATTTGTTGCTATTGTAGCGAAGCTAAGCCCTTCGGAATCTTCCCTAACATCAAGAAAACTTTCCAAAAACATAAGCATTTTGGAGGGCAACCTTGATGATATAGGCTATGAGGATGATCCTGGGTTGTGGTTCTTACCGTGATACTGTAGATGGCAATATGCTTCTTGTTCATACCGAGGCTTTCGCGAGGCTGCAAGATGTTCTCTAAGGACAACTGTCAGTTATGTTCAGATAAGCTAGGGAAGAGATTACTGGTCTTGGAGCATATTGTCTTTTCGTGGGATTGAATTATCCGCTCAACATTGCAGTAAATCATGCATATTTCGATTTATATTTTGGTGGAGTTTCATTCGATTTGAATCATAGGTTTGTGAGCAAATATATATTTAGTTTAAACTAGTGCTCGAATACGTAAGAAGCTATTTAATCACAAGCTAGTCGTCCGAATGGGATGAAATATTCATAGATTTTAAAACAAGGCATCTACATATTACTGGATTTTTTTCAAAATTTTCTGAATAGTTTTTCTTTTTTAGCTTCGAAATAACAGATAGTTTGGAACGTTGGATCTCGAATGGATGGTAGATGGTGGCACCTAGTCACAATGAGACTTGGAAGCATCAAGTCACTGAAGCTCCGTCCGGTTTCCAAACCAAGCTAGGAAAGGCATTGAAAATGAAGTTCTGCTCTAAAACATCTCTCATTTCATTTTGGTGCTCGCGCGGTTGCATGCTGCCCACGTGTTAAGGTACGTGTCTCCGGCATAGAGTACTACAATTATTGGCGAAAAATATATCGTAATGGAAACTGTAAAAAAAGCCCTCTCTGCTCAAGGCTGATGTGACGAGACATCCACTGCACCAAACGTCGTCGCAAATTTATAGATGGGTGGCGTGCTAGTCTACCATCTACCAAGCTGTCAAATCGGCGCCCAGTCGCAGCGGCGGCAGCCTAGAGTACTGCCTAGGTTTTGCCCCTTGCATGTCTATCATCTTTTTCTTCACCCTCCCAGAATCACGCGCACGCGCGGGATCTCGATCCCCACCACGCCGCATCACTAGTACTATACCTTTCTCTCCTCACCCCAGCCGGCCGCGGCGCGCATCGTTCCTTCCATAGCGCTCGCCCTCTCCTCCGAAAACCCCAAGCGCAGTTGCATCCGCCATCCACCTAAATCCATCTTCACGTGATGGAATATTCTAGGCTTTGCCGGGGCGGCGGGGACGGCCACTTGGAGGCTCTCACCGGCGACAACATCGACCTCATCGCTGCGCATCTGGACGTTACCTACACCGTCCGACTTGCCGCATGTTCCAGGGAGCTCTACGACCGGATCGGCAAGGATGAAGGTAAGATGCACCATTGGGATGAACCCTGCCTGCTGATGCCTCCGCCTGCTTATTGGTTCGACGAACAATGGGACGTGGCGACAGCATCTCGTCTGCATGATACCGTGTACGACCTGGTGCCCCTCGACCATCCTCGCCGTTCTGTCACCCTGCCGTTCATGCACGACAGAAAATGGCTTGGCGCGAACGGCGACTGGATCGCCGCCGCCGATCATCGTGGGTGCCAGTGGTGCCTTGTGAACGTCTACACCGAGCGACATATCCCCCTTCCATCCCCACATGATCCGAAGATTGGTCATGGTGTTACATATCAACCTGCTACTAAAGATTGGTTATACTATCTTTGTTGGAGTCGAGCAATTAATTTGTTGAAGATTGTAATCTGCCAAGTGCCCACAAAAGGTGGGAGGTACGCAGATTACAAGCTCATCGCCTTGTTCGACAAAAGGATTTTCTACCTTGAAGGGGGTGGCGACTGGAGAATGCTTTGAAGAACCCTACACACGAACAAATTGTCCGGCGTTACGTGATGCCATTGAACTCGGTGGCCAAGTTTTTGCGGTGGACGAAATTAGGGGCTGGACGTCTACTTTGGGACACCCCAAATGGTATTTTTCGGTCCTTATGTTGCATTGCATGATACACTTGCCTTAATCAATGAAGTTATTCATGAACTACCTTGTTTATATTTTACCTTTCATAAATGACTTAATGATCACACCGCCTTTTGCTGAATATGAATGAACCGTTGCTTGCAATGAATTAGTACTAATTAGTCACCAACAAACATAGTATGCTCGGTATGTGATTGCATTCCTGAATTAGTAATTCTACGCCACTGCGAGAATATGGATGTAATTAACCAGTATCTCAAAAGATAAGGTAGCACTATGAAGGCACCCTTTTTGATAACCTTTTACACCCATTGTTTCATATATAACTAATTGATTTTTGCTCCAAAAGGAGGACGAGAGACCACCGCCATCTGCATCAGAGAGATGCATAAGGACTTTCATAAGTATATGACTTAACGATCACATCCTTTATCTGAATATGAATGAACCGTTGCTTGCAACGAATTAGTACTAATCAGTTATCAGCAAACATAGTATATGATACGTCTCCAACGTATCGATAATTTCTTGTGTTCCATGCCACATTATTGATGTTATCTACATGTTTTATGCACACTTTATGTCATATTCGTGCATTTTCTGGAACTAACCTATTAACAAGATGCCGAAGTGCCGGTTCCTGTTTTACTGCTGTTTTTGGTTTCAGAAATCCTAGTAACGAAATATTCTCGGAATCGGACGAAATCAACGCCAAAGTTCCTATTTTCATCGGAAGCATCCGGAACACCCGGGAAGGACCGGAGGGGGGCCACGGGGCCACCAAACCCTAGGCCGGCGCGGCCGAGAGGGGCCGCGCCGCCCTATGGTGTGGCCCCCCTGTCAGCCCTCCTGCGCCGCCTCTTCGCCTATATAAAGCCCCTGGATCGGAAAACCCGTGACCAATCGACGAAACCCACGAAACCTGCCGGAGCCGCCGCCATCGCGAAGCCAAGATGCGGGGGACAGAATCTCGTTCCGGCACGCTGCCGGAGCGGGGAAGTGCCCCGGAAGGCTTCTCCATCGACACCGCTGCCATCTCCACCGCCATCTTCATCACCGCTGCTTGCTCCCATGAGGAGGAGTAGTTCTCCATCGAGGCTCGGGGCTGCATGCCGGTAGCTATGTGGTTCATCTCTCTCCTATGTGTGTCAATACAATAATCTCATGAGCTGCCTTACATGATTGAGATTCATATGATGATGCTTGTAATCTAGATGTCATTATGCTAGTCAAGTGGGTTTTACTTATGTGATCTCCGGAGACTCCTCGTCCCACGTGTGTAAAGGTGACGAGTGTGTGCACCGTGTGGGTCTCTTAGGCTAGATTTCACGAGAATACTTACTCATTGAATGGCATAGTGAGGTGCTTATTTATATCTCTTTAAGATTGCAGCATGTTGTATCACAATTTATCCATGTGCTACTCTAGTGATTTGTTATTAAAGTAGTTTATTCCTCCTGCATGTGTGCAAAGGTGACAGTGCGTGCACCGTGTTAGTACTTGGTTTATGCTATGATCATGATCTCTTGTAGATTATGGAGTTAACTATTGCTATGATAATATTGATGTGATCTATTCCTCCTACATATGCATGAAGGTGACAGGTGTGCATGCTATGCTAGTACTTGGTTTAGTAGCGTTGATCTATCTTACACTAAAGGTTACTTAAACATGAGCATTATTGTGGAGCTTGTTAACTCCGGCATTGAGGGTTCGTGTAATCCTACGCAATGTGTTCATTATCCAACAAAAGTGTAGAGTATGCATTTATCTATTCTGTTATGTGATCAATGTTGAGAGTGTCCACTAGTGAAAGTGTAATCCCTAGGCCTTGTTCCTAAATACTGCTTGAGTTACTACTGCTTGTTTCTTGTTTTACTGCGTTACTACTGCTGCAATACCACCACCATCAACTACACGCCAAGCACTTTTCTGGCACCGTTGCTACTACTCATACTTATTTATACCACCTGTATTTCACTATCTCTTCGCCGAACTAGTGCACCTATTTGGTGTGTTGGGGACACAAGAGACTTCTTGCTTTGTGGTTGCAGGGTTGCATGAGAGGGATATCTTTGACCTCTTCCTCCCCGAGTTCGATAAACCTTGGGTATCCACTTAAGGGAAACTTGCTGCTGTTCTACAAACCTCCGCTCTTGGAGGCCCAACACTGTCTACGGGAAAGGAGGGGAACGTAGACATCAAGCACTTTTCTGGCGCCGTTGCCGGGGAGGAAAGGTAAAAAGGCTCTCATACTACGGTCCCAGGTAAAGTATTTTTTCTGGCGCCGTTGTGTGTGTGCTCAAAGCTATTTCCTTTAGATCCTGCAATTGCATCTTGTTGTTTCTTGTTTACACTAGTTTGGCATAATGTACAAGAGTGAGCTTCTTATTCTATTTCCTGATTTAAAACATGGATTGTTTGATGCGAAAATTAAAAAACCTATGAAATCTTCTTTGCATGCTTGGTAGTAATATTAGTATGAACGCTTTGAACACCATTGTTGACAATGATATAGAAAGTTCTAAGCTTGGGGAAGCTGGTTTTCATGATATTTTTAGTCCCCCAAGCATTGAGGAGAAAATTTTCTTTGATGATACTTTGCCTCCTATTTCGATGATTATAATGATAGTGGTCTTTTGATGCCACTTACTGCTGAGAGTAAATTTTGTTGTGATTATACTATGCCTCCTACACTTGATGAGAATAATAATGATAGCTACTTTGTTGAATTTGCTCCCACTACAACTAATAAAATTGATTATGCCTATGTGGAGAGTAATAATTTTATGCATGAGACTCATGATAAGAATGCTTTATGTGATAGTTATATTGTTGAGTTTGCTCATGATGCTACTGAAAGTTATTATGAGAGAGGAAAATATGGTTGTAGAAATTTTCATGTTACTAAAATGCCTCTCTATGTGCTGAAATTTTTGAAGCTACACTTGTTTTATCTTCCTATGCTTGTTACTTTGCTCTTCATGAACTTGTTTATTTACAAGATTCCTATGCATAGGAAGCATGTTAGACTTAAATGTGTTTTGAATTTGCCTCTTGATGCTCTCTTTTGCTTCACATACTATTTCTTGCGAGTGCATCATTAAAGCTGCTGAGCCCATCTTAATGGCTAAAAAGAAAGAACTTCTTGGGAGATAACCCATGTGTTATTTTGCTACAGTACTTTGTTTTATATTTGTGTCTTGGAAGTTGTTTACTACTGTAGCAACCTCTCCTTATCTTAGTTTTATGTTTTGTTGTGCCAAGTAAAGTCTTTGATAGTAAAGTAAGTACTAGATTTGGATTACTGCGCAGTTCCAGATTTCTTTGCTGTCACGAATCTGAGCCCACTGCCCTGCAGGAAGCTCAGAAAATTATGCCAATTTACGTGCATGATCCTCAGATATGTACGCAACTTTCATTCAATTTGAGCATTTTCATTTGAGCAAGTCTGGTGCCATTTTAAAATTCGTCAATACGAACTGTTCTGTTTTGACAGATTCTGCCTTTTATTTCGCATTGCCTCTTTCGCTATGTTGGATGAATTTCTTTGATCCATTAATGTCCAGTAGCATTATGCAATGTCCAGAAGTGTTAAGAATGATTGTGTCACCTCTGAATATGTCAATTTATATTGTGCACTAACCCTCTAATGAGTTGTTTCGAGTTTGGTGTGGAGGAAGTTTTCAAGGATCAAGAGAGGAGTATGATATACTATGATCAAGGAGAGTGAAAGCTCTAAGCTTGGGGATGCACCCGGTGGTTCACCCCTGCATATATCAAGAAGACTCAAGCGTCTAAGCTTGGGGATGCCCAAGGCATCCCCTTCTTCATCGACAACATTATCAGGTTCCTCCCCTGAAACTATATTTTTATTCCATCACATCTTATGTGCTTTTTCTTGGAGCGTCTGTTTGTTTGCTTTTGTTTTTATTTGTGTTTGAATAAATTGGATTACATCATGCTTGTGTGGGAGAGAGACACGCTCCGCTGGTTCGAATGAACACATGTGTTCTTAGCTCATAATATTCATGGCGAAGTTTCCTCTTCGTTAAATTGTTATATGGTTGGAATTGGAAAATGATACATGTAGTAATTGCTATAAATGTTTTGGGTAATGTGATACTTGGCAATTGTTGTGCTCATGTTTAAGCTCTTGCATCATATACTTTGCACCTATTAGTGAAGAATACATAGAGCATGCTAAAATTTGGTTTGCATAATTGGTCTCTCTAAGGTCTAGATAATTTCTAGTAAGGTGTTTGAACAACGAGGAAGACAATGTATAGTTTTATAATGCTTGTAATATGTCTTTTATGTGAGTTTTGCTGTACTAGTTCATACTTTTGTTTGCTTCAAACAACCTCGCTAGCCTAAACCTTGTATCGAGAGGGAATACTTCTCATGCATCCAAATACTTGAGCCAACACTATGCCATTTGTGTCCACCATACCTACCTACTACATGGTATTTCCCGCCATTCCAAAGTAAATTGCTTGAGTGCTACCTTTAAACAATTCAAAATTTATTACCTCTTATTTGTGTCAATGTTTAATAGCTCATGAGGAAGTATGTGGTGTTTATCTTTCAATCTTGTTGGGCAACTTTCACCAATGGACTAGTGGCTTCATCCGCTTATCCAATAATTTTGCAAAAAGAGCTGGCAATGGGATTCCCAGTCCAAAATTAATTAACAAAAATAGACACTCCTCCATGGTATGTGATTGTTGGACGGCACCCGAAGGATTCGGTTAGCCATGGCTTGAGAAAGCAAAGGTGGGGAGGAGTGTCATCATAATAAAACTAAAATAAAAAGGCACTCCTTCATGGTATGAGATTGTTGGCAGGCACCCGAGGATTCGGTTAGCCATGGTTTGTGAAAGAAAGGTTGGAAGGAGTGCCACTCAAAAATAAAATAAAATGGGAGCCGCTCTTTGAAGGTTTGTCTGGCAAGGGGGTTAGAGTACCCGCTACCATTCGTTGACAACAACATACACCTCTCAAAACTTTATTTTTATGCTCTCTTTATGTTTTCAAAATCAAAGCTCTAGCACAAATATAGCAATCGATGCTTTTCCTCTATGAGGACCATTCTTTTACTTTCAATGTTGAGTCAGTTCACCTATTTCTCTCCACCTGAAGAAGCAAACACTTGTGTGAACTGTGCATTGATTCCTACATATTCGCTTATTGCACTTATTATATTACTCTATGTTGACAATATCCATGAGATATACATGTTACAAGTTGAAAGCAACCGCTGAAACTTAATCTTCTTTTGTGTTGCTTCAATACCTTTACTTTGAATTATTGCTTTATGAGTTAACTCTTATGCAAGACTTATTGATGCTTGTCTTGAAGTGCTATTCATGAAAAGTCTTTGCTTTATGATTCACTTGTTTACTCATGTCATCACCATTGTTTTGATCGCTGCATTCTCTACATATGCTTTACAAATAGTATGATCAAGTTTATGATGGCATGTCACTCCGGAAATTATCTTTGTTATCGTTTTACCGCTCGGGACGAGCAGAACTAAGCTTGGGGATGCTGATACGTCTCCAACGTATCGATAATTTCTTGTGTTCCATGCCACATTATTGATGTTATCTACATGTTTTATGCACACTTTATGTCATATTCGTGCATTTTCCGGAACTAACCTATTAACAAGATGCCGAAGTGCCGGTTCTCGTTTTCTGCTGTTTTTGGTTTCAGAAATCCTAGTAACGAAATATTCTCGGAATCGGACGAAATCAACGCCAAAGTTCCTATTTTCATCGGAAGCATCCAGAACACCCGGGAAGGACCAGAGGGGGGCCACGGGGCCACCAAACCCTAGGCGCGGCGCGGCCGGAGGGGGGCCGCGCCGCCCTATGGTGTGGCCCCCCTGTCAGCCCTCCTGCGCCGCCTCTTCGCCTATATAAAGCCCCTGGATCAGAAAACCCGTGACCAATCGACGAAACCCACAGAAACCTGCCAGAGCCGCCGCCATCGCGAAGCCAAGATCTGGGGGACAGAATCTCTGTTCCGGCACGCTGCCGGAGCGGGGAAGTGCCCCCGGAAGGCTTCTCCATCGACACCGCTGCCATCTCCACCGCCATCTTCATCACCGCTGCTGCTCCCATGAGGAGGGAGTAGTTCTCCATCGAGGCTCGGGGCTGTACCGGTAGCTATGTGGTTCATCTCTCTCCTATGTGTGTCAATACAATAATCTCATGAGCTGCCTTACATGATTGAGATTCATATGATGATGCTTGTAATCTAGATGTCATTATGCTAGTCAAGTGGGTTTTACTTATGTGATCTCCGGAGACTCCTCGTCCCACGTGTGTAAAGGTGACGAGTGTGTGCACCGTGTGGGTCTCTTAGGCTAGATTTCACAGAATACTTACTCATTGAATGGCATAGTGAGGTGCTTATTTATATCTCTTTAAGATTGCAGCATGTTGTATCACAATTTATCCATGTGCTACTCTAGTGATTTGTTATTAAAGTAGTTTATTCCTCCTGCATGTGTGCAAAGGTGACGAGTGCGTGCACCGTGTTAGTACTTGGTTTATGCTATGATCATGATCTCTTGTAGATTATGGAGTTAACTATTGCTATGATAATATTGATGTGATCTATTCCTCCTACATATGCATGAAGGTGACAGTGTGCATGCTATGCTAGTACTTGGTTTAGTAGCGTTGATCTATCTTACACTAAAGGTTACTTAAACATGAGCATTATTGTGGAGCTTGTTAACTCCGGCATTGAGGGTTCGTGTAATCCTACGCAATGTGTTCATTATCCAACAAAAGTGTAGAGTATGCATTTATCTATTCTGTTATGTGATCAATGTTGAGAGTGTCCACTAGTGAAAGTGTAATCCCTAGGCCTTGTTCCTAAATACTGCTGAGTTACTACTGCTTGTTTACTGTTTTACTGCGTTACTATCTGCTGCAATACCACCACCATCAACTACACGCCAAGCACTTTTCCGGCACCGTTGCTACTACTCATACTTATTTATACCACCTGTATTTCACTATCTCTTCGCCGAACTAGTGCACCTATTTGGTGTGTTGGGGACACAAGAGACTTCTTGCTTTGTGGTTGCGGGGTTGCATGAGAGGGATATCTTTGACCTCTTCCTCCCTGAGTTCGATAAACCTTGGGTATCCACTTAAGGGAAACTTGCTGCTGTTCTACAAACCTCTGCTCTTGGAGGCCCAACACTGTCTACAGGAAAGGAGGGGGAACGTAGACATCAGTATACTCCGTATGTGAATGCAATCCTGAATTAGTAACTCTATCCACTGCAGAATATGGATGTAATTAACAAGTATCTCAAATGTTAACGTAGCACAATGAAGGCACCCTTCTTGATTAACTTTTACACCCATTGTTTCATATAACTAGTTGATTTTTGCTCAAAATAGAGGGCGAGGTACCCCGGCCTCTCGCATCGAAGAGATGCATATGGCCGTTATTTAGTACTCCATCTCGATGAAACATGTTATAACTTTTTCTTACTTTTGATTTACTCCCTCCGTCCCACCAAAAGTGTCTTGAATATCTGCCTTCTCCTTTTTTCCCTTAGAAAAGTAACTCAATCAAAATCCAATTATTTACTAAACAAGAATGAAATACTTGTTATGCCTAATTTACTTAGTTTAACTTGTACCTTTTATAATTCTGTTCTTTATCCGGCTAGATTTTTCTTTGCCAAATTGCCCGAAGCTTATGCATATTTCAACCCCATCGTGGATGTTATGCCTATCATACCTCTATTTTTTTTCTATTAGCCTTTGTTTGGCAAGCTGCTTTAAGTTTCCCATGAAATGTTTAGTACTCTATCTACCAAATTGAATGTTGTATTCATTCCAAAAAATCAACAAAATGTGTACAAGGCGAGAACTTTTATATTTTTATATTACTAGTATGTATGCACGTCAAACCATTAAAGATTCTGTTTGATAATCAAAAGAATATTTATAGCATGCCTTTCGCAAGTTTTGAAAGAATATATAAAAAATCTAAAAAAAATAGATGTAGAGAATGTATTATTCTACCAGAGTGTAAAATCTGAAATTGAGATACCCTATATTCGGGCCGCACAAAAATGACAGAATCTGATAGATTTTGAAGTTACAAAATGTTGGAAAATATATATCAGATTTTTTTGTTGTTGCAAAACCTTAAATATAAGATATTTTGATTTGGACATTTGAATGTTGGTAGAACACAACATTGTTGACACCCGTATTTAATCTCCGTTTTCTTTGGAACTTCAAAATGCAGCTCTCAAAATTTTCAAAAACCATGCTACATGTAGCTCGAGCTATATTCATGGTTTTCGAAAGAAAATATTGCCAACAATGCATATATAAAATACGAAAACAAGAGTGGTCCTACAAAAAATGATGTTTCTTCCCATCGGTCGGCAAACGAAGGGAACAAATAAAAAATTAAAAATATGTGTACATCTAACACTCACTCGTTTCTTATCTACCTTTTCCTTTGATGTTTCCTTGAGAGTTGAGACCGTAAGAACCTTCCATTGATCCATGTAGCGAGTGCTTGAATAGCGATTTCTTTGAACGGGGTTATTCCTATGATTCGGGGGTTTCGAGATATTTGGTCATTTTTTGGGGTAGACCCAAGGCTCACGTGATGGTTCTAAAATATTGTAGAGTTAGCTATGTGCACTCTTCACGAGAGAATCCTGTCTGTTGTGCACCGTTAGATTTAGCACTCCAAGGGTCATGATTGAAGCTCTATACTCGGTTTAAAAGCTGGACCAAGCTGGTAGATTGTCCGTACTCCTATATTGTATACAAATATCTAATCATATACACCGTTGGATCACTTAAGACAAAGGGAATTAACTACAACACAGGACTTAAACTTAAGATGATATATTTGTCAAAATTTGAATGTATCTATATGCTTTCATTTGTCTAGATACATCTGAATTTGGACAAATCTCGGACACTTTCGGTGGGACGGAGGTAGTATATAACTGTGTATACACTAAACTAGTGTCTAGTTTTGGCGAAGTTAAGACTAGTTTCGTGGGATGCATGCGGTATAAGCGATATATTGGACACTCGATTTGAACACATGAATGACCAATGTCCTTAGCTTACATAGTCGTATTTATACTTGTGAGCATGAACGATGAACGGTCTTTGCTTGTTTGAATATGGTTGCCGGTAACACCCTATTCGTCTCCATTTCTAATATTGCGAGAAAACCCGATGTCCATGTTCGTAATCCCGCCACCGGTGGTGGATGATCGACGTACGCGTGGTTCCTCGCTCCAAGCTGGCGATGGCAAGCGATTGATGATCATCCTTACGGTAAACAACATTGGGATTGCCAATGCTTGAAGTACCTCCGACATTCCCTATGCTTGCTAATGGGCTTCGGCTACGGCGGTATCCTCCTGTTGCCACCTACGTCTTTGAGCGGGATCCCATATCTACGTTCGTTGCGGCACGTGCGGGGGACTTTCATTGGAGGCGGGTTAACGGCCTCGGCGACCACTCTCTGTTCCTCGGACTCAATTACCCGATCATTGCCAACTCTGAAGAAGCGTGAATCCAAAGCTCCCGATGGCACATTGGTTCCATTCATGAGGAAAAACTGCGTCTACACGGCATACGGAAGTATCTTCATAATCAATACCCTAAAATTTTGCGCTGCAACCTCCGACCGGATGAAGGTGAGGCTGTGGGAGTTATCGGCCTTCCCAGAGATAGTTGGGGTAGTGTCCGACAAGCGGCTATGTGGTTTAAGCCTGCTTTAAACATTGCCCGTTCGGTGTTACCTTTAAAAAAACACTGACACACTTTTTTATTATGCTTGAAGTGTTGAGAAGTAGTACACTGTTTTTAGTATGTACTAGTTTGAATCAGTTTATTTGAACACTGCCCTGCTTTTGTATTTCGTGTTGCCTTCATATTATAACCCATGCATGGCTGTTTTAGGATTGACTTTATTTCAGCACTATAATTACAATGTGTGTACGTCCTTTATAATATAGCCACCTCTTGTTGATCATAGTCATGAGAGGACCATTCCTATTTTTTCGCCGCTAAAGGGTAAAGTACATCCACTGGGGGCAGCGATTCTTGCTGCAGGCCACTAAACATGCATCAACTATGAGCAAAGAAGTTGATGTGCGACCTAGGTGATTGTGCGGACCCCACATGTTAACCAAAGAAACAAACATGTCAATACGGAACTAATGTACATACGACAACTCCTATATGATATGTGTACGATTGAGCATACGGAGGTGTGCTTGCCACCGCTTCCTCACACGTTGGGTTTGATCTTGTGTTGCGTACACGGATCGGACTGAAATTGTCGTGTGCATAGCAAGGTTCATGTCAATAAGGCTGAGTGCCTGAGTTTGGCATCTAAGTCTAGGCAACAAATACTTTTGGGTTCCAACGGCCATCTACATGGTATTTGCTATAGGCCTACTTGCTCAGGCTGTCGAAGCCCAATAACTAGAAATGGGCTTTTCTGCTCATGCAATTTCGGTCCTTTTCTAATGAACCATAGATCCTATGATGGCAAAAAACAAAAACACGGAGATTCTGCATAAAAGTTGTTTTTATTTATTTAGAATTATCCGGTTGCAATTTTTGAAGCTGCTCATGGCCAATATGAAAATCCTTGATCGCTCCATACCCACACGGATCACGGTATTTTTAAAAAATTCATAAAGTGGATTTGAAATTTAAAACATATCCTAATAATTCCATGATTTATTCTATTAACTTGCAAGATCTTGGAGCGAAAGAGCTTGTATTAGACTACAAAAATAATACAGAAAAACCTGTCATTAACAAGAAATGAAGGTTTATCGTCCAAAGAGGATGCCATGTGGGACCCATGAGCCGGCGGCGTCCTCAACATTTCAAAGGCGGTAGGAGATCCAAAAAAAGGCAAGTATCTCGAAAATAGGGGTCAAAAATAAATCATAGAAAGGAATCATTTATAGTTCGAGTGGGCGACATGTGGGACGGATACGCGGCGGCATCCTCATCATTTCAAAGTCGGCGAGAGGATCAAAAGAAAAAAAGGCAAATAGCCGAGAAATTAGGGGTCGAAAGTAAATCCAACAAAGGAAACTTTTATTATTCATAGAAGAAGACATGTGGGACCGACACTGCCGGCATCGTCCTCATCGTTTTAAAGGCCGCGGGGATCAAAAGAAAAAGGCAAATAGCCGGAAATTAGGGGTAAAAAATAAATCCAACAAAGGAAAGGTTTATTGTTCATAGAGGCTGACCTGTGGGACCCATGAGCCAGCAGCCTACTCAATTTCAAAGGCGGCATAGGATCGAAAGAAAAAGGCAAGTGACCAAAAATCAGGGGGGAAAATCCAAGAAAAGAAACTTTATTGTACATAGAAGATGACATGCGGGTCCCATGAGCCAGCACCTTACTCCACGTTTCAGAGGCGGCATGAGATCGAAAGAAAAAGGAAAGTGACCAAATATCAGGAGCAAAAAATAATCCAAGAAAAGAAACTTTTAATGTACATAGAGGATGACATATGGGTCCCATGTTGTAGCGGCGGTACGAACGTTTCAAAGACGGCATGAGATCGAAAGAAAAAGGCAAGTGACCAAATATCAGGAGCCAAAAATAATCCAAGAAAAGAAACTTTCATTGTACATAGAGGATGACATATGGGTCCCATGTTGTAGCAGCGGTCTGAACGTTTCAAAGACGGCATGAGAACGAAAGAAAAATGCAAGTGACCAAATATCGGGAGCCAAAAATAATCCAAGAAAAGAAAATTTATTGTACATAGTTAATGACATGCGGGTCCCATGAGCCGGCGGCTTACTCAACGTTTGAGAGGCGGCATGAGATTGAAAGAAAAAGGCAAGTCACCAAATATCAGGAGCCAAAAATAATCCAAAAAAGAAACTTTTATTGTACATAGAGTATGACATGCGGGTCCCATTAGGAAGCGGCATCCTCAACGTTTCCAAGGCGGCATGGGATCAAAAGAAAAAGGAAATAGCCAAAAAGCAGAGGGTGAAAAAATCGAAGAAAAGAAACTTTTATTGTTCATAGTGGATGACATGTGGGACCCATGAGGCGGCAGCATCCTCAACGTTTCCAAGGCGGCAGGGGATCGAAAGAAAAAAGGAAATAGCCAAAAATCAGAGGGTGAAAATAATCCAAGAAAAGAAACTTTTATTTTACATTGAGGATGACATGTGGGTCCTATTTTGCAGCAGCGGTCTCAACGTTTCAAATACGGCTTGAGAGTTGAGATCAAAAGAAAAAGAAAGTAGCCACGAAAAGAAAGTTGATTGTACATAGAGGATGACATGCGGGTCCCATTTTGCGGCGGCTTACTCGACGTTTCCAAGGCGGCGGGGGATCAAAAGAAAAAGGAAATAGCAAAAAATCGAGAGGGTGAAAAAAACCCAAGAAAATGAACTTTTATAGTACATAGAGGATGACATGCGGGTCCCATGAGCCTGCGGGTTCCTCAACGTTTCAAACATGGCATGAGATCGAAAGAAAAAGACAAGTGACCAAATATCGGGGGCCAAAAATAATAATCCAAGAAAAGTAATTTTTATTGTACATAGAGGATGACATGCGGGTCCCATTTTGCGGCGGCGGTACGAACGTTTCAAAGACGGCATGAGATCAAAAGAAAAATGCAAGTGACCAAATATCAGGAGCCAAAAATAATCCAAGAAAAAAATTTATTGTACATAGAGGATGACATGCGGGTCCTATTTTGCAGCAGCGTTCTCAACGTTTCCAAAAAAAAGGAAGTAGCCAGAAATCATGGGCTCAAAAAAATCCAAGAAAAGAAAGATTTCAATTGGGCTGCATCCGGCCGTCTGGGCTTTCGAACTATCCTGTCTGGACGCTTTTGGACTCGTACAATTTGAGCCCACTCCAAAACGGGAAAGTCCTATGCTTCGCGAAAACAAAAAACAAGGAGATTCAACATATAAGTTTGTTTATTTAAAAGTAAAGATTTATTTTTTTCCGTTTGCAATAGCTCAGAGCGAAATACACTGTTTATTGTACTGCAAAATAATCAAGATATCACATGTTTCTTGTACGGGGAGGGCGACATCGGGTACCCATGAGCCGGCGGCGTCGTCAACGTTTTTAAAGACGGCGAGAGGATCGGAAAAAAAAATCAGTTGGTAAAAAAATCCAAAAAAAGAAACATTTATCGTTACGAGAGGATGACATGCGGGACCCATGAGGCGGCGGCATTCTCAACGTTTCCAAGGCGACACGGGATTTTAAAAAAGGCGAAATAGCCGGAAATTAGAGGTCAAAATAACTCCAAGAAAGGAAAGGTTTATTGTTCATAGAGGCTGACATGTGGGACCCATGAGCCGGCGGAATCCTCAACGTTTCAAAGGCGGCGGGGATCAAAAGAAAAAGGAAGTAGCCAAAAATTAGGGGTAAAAAATAATTCCAAGAAAGGAAACTTTTATTGTTCGTAGATGATGACATGCGGGACCCATGAGCCGGCGGCTTACTCAACGTTTCAAAGGCGGCATGAGATCGAAAGCAAAAGGCAAGTGACAAAATATCGGGAGCCAAAGATAATCCAAGAAAAGAAACTTTATTGTGCATAGAGGATGACATGCGGGTCCCATTTAGCGGCAGCGGTCTCAACGTTTCAAATGCGGCTTGAGATCAAAAGAAAAAAAAGTTGATTGTACATAGAGGATGACATGCGGGTCCCATGAGTCAGCGGCTTACTCAACGTTTCCAAGGCGGTAGGGGATCAAAAGAAAAAGGCAAGTGACCAAAAATGAGGGTGAAAAATAATCCAAGAAAAGAAACTTTTATTGTACATGGAGAATTGCATGCGGGTCCCATTTTGCAGCAGCGGTCCCAACGTTTCAAATGCGGCTTGAGATCAAAAGAAAAAGAAAGTAGCCAGAAATTAGGGGGTAAAAAAAACTCCAAGAAAAGAAAGTTGATGGACATAGAGGATGACATGCGGGTCCCATGAGCCAGCAGATTAGTCAACGTTTCCAAGGCGGCGGGGATCAAAAGAAAAAAGAAATAGCCAAAAATCAGAGGGTGAAAAAAATCCAAGAAAAGAAATTTTATAGTACATAGAGGATGACATGCGGGACCCATTTTGCAGCGGCTGTCCCAACGTTTCAAATGCGGCTTGAGATCAAAAGAAAAAGAAAGTAGCCAGAAATTAGGGGGTAAAAAAAACTCCAAGAAAGGAAAGCTTTATCGTTCATACGAGTGACATGTGGGACCTATGAGGCAGCGGAGTCCTCAACTTTCAAAGGCGGCAGGGGATCAAAAGAAATAGGAAATAGCCAAAAATCAGAGGGTGAAAAAAACCCAAGAAAATGAACTTTTGTAGTACATAGAGGATGACATGCGGGTCCCATGAGCCGGCGGGTTCCTCAACGTTTCAAACGTGGCATGAGATCGAAAGAAATAGGCAAGTGACCAAATATCAGGATCCAAAAATAATTCAAGAAAAGAAACTTGATTGTACATAGAGAATGACATGCGGGTCCCATTTAAGGAGCGGCGGTATCACCGTTTGAGAGGCGGCGGGGATCGAAAGAAAAAGGCAAGTGACCAAATATGAGGTGCCAAAAAAATCCAAGAAAAGAAAGTTTTATTGTACATAGAGGATGACATGCGGGTCCCATGAGCCTGCAGGTTCCTCAACGTTTCAAACGTGGCATGAGATCGCAAGAAAAAGGCAAGTGACCAAATATCAGGAGCCATGTGAGAAACTTTTAATGTTCATAGAGGATGACATGTGGGACCGACCTGCCAACAGCGTCCTCATCGTTTCAAAGGGGGCAGGAGATCAAAAGAAAAAGGCAAATAGCCAGAAATTAGGGGTCAAAAATAACTCCAAGAAAGAAAACTTTTATTGTTCGTAGAGGATGACATGCGGGACCCATGAGCCGGCGGCTTACTCAACGTTTCAAAGGCGGCATGAGATCGAAAGAAAAAGGCAAGTGACAAAATATCAGGAGCCAAAGATAATCCAAGAAAAGAAACTTTATTGTACATAGAGGATGACATGCGGGTCCCATTTAGCGACGGCGGTCTCAACGTTTCAAATGCGTCTTGAGATCAAAAGAAAAAGAAAGTTGATTGTACATAGAGGATGACATGCGGGTCCCATGAGTCGGCAGCTTACCCAACGTTTCCAAGGCGGCGAGGGATCAAAAGAAAAAGGAAATAGCCAAAAATCAGAGGGTGAAAAAAATAAAGAAAATAAACTTTTATAGCACATAGAGGATGACATGCGGGTCCCATGAGCCGGCGGGTTCCTCAACGTTTCAAACGTGGCATGAGATCGAAACAAAAAGGCAAGTGACCAAATATCGGGATCCAAAAATAATTCAAGAAAAGAAACTTGATTGTACATAGAGGATGACATGCGGGTCCCATGAGTCGGCGGCTTACTCAACGTTTCCAAGGCGGCGGGGATCAAAAGAAAAAGGAAATAGCCAAAAATCGAGAGGGTGAAAAAAAATCCAAGAAAATAAACTTTTATAGCACATAGAGGATGACATGCGGGTCCCATGAGCCAGCGGGTTCCTCAACGTTTCAAACGTGGCATGAGATCGAAAGAAAAAGGCAAGTGACCAAATATCCGGAGCCAAAAATAATTCAAGAAAAGAAACTTGATTGTACATAGAGGATGACATGCGGGTCCCATTTAGCAGCCGCGGTCTCACCGTTTGAGAGGCTGCACGGGATCGAAAGAAAAAGGCAAGTGACCAAATATCAGGAGCCAAAAATAATCCAAGAAAAGAAAGTTTTATAGTACATAGAGGATGACATGCGGGTCCCATTTTGCGGCGGCGGTCTCAACGTTTCCAAGGCGGCACAGGACCAAAAGAAAAATGAAGTAGCCGAAATCAGGGGGTGAAAAAAAATCCAAGAAGAAAGATTTCAATTGGGCTGCATCTGGACATCTTGGCCTTCGAACTATCCTGCTTGGCCTTTTGACTCGTACAATTTCAGCCCACTCCAAAACAGGAAAGTTCGGAATTTTCTAAAAAAAACGGGAAAGTCCTATGCTTCGCAAAAACAAAAAAAACAAGGAGATTCAACATATAAGTTTGTTTATGTAAAAATAAAGATTTATTTTATCCGTTTGAAATAGCTCAGAGCGCAATACACTGTTTATTGTCTGCAAAATAATCAAGATATCACATGTTTGTTGTACGGGGAGGCTGACATCGGGGACCCATGAGCCGGCGGCGTCGTCAACGTTTTAAAGGCGGCGGGGGATGGAAAGAAAAAATAAACCAAAAATCTGTTGGTAAAAAATCCAAGAAAAGAAACATTTTCGTTCTAAGAGGATGACATGCGGGACCCATGAGGCGGCGGCATCCTCGGCGTTTATTGTTCATAGAGGCTGACATGTGGGACCCGTGAGCCGGCGGCGTCCTCAACGTTTTAAAGGCTGCGGGAGATCGAAAGAAAAAATAAGCCAAAAATCGTTTGGTCAACAAAATCCAAGAAAAGAAAACATTTACCGTTACGAGAGGATGACATGCGGGACCCATGAGGCGGCGGCATCCTCGGCGATTTCAAGGCGGCGGGGGATCAAAAGAAAAAAAGGAAATATCCGAGAAATTGATTAGGGGTTCAAAATAAATCCATCAAAGGAAACTTTTATTGTTCATAGAGGATGACATGTGGGACCGACACTGCCAACGAGCGTCCTCATCGTTGCGAGAGGGCGAGGAGATCAAAAGAAAAAGGCAAATAGCCAGAAATTAGGGGTCAAAAATAACTCCAAGAAAGAAAACTTTTATTGTCGTAGAGGATGACATGCGGGACCCATGAGCCGGCGGCTTAGTCAACGTTTCAAAGGCGGCATGAGATCGAAAGAAAAAGGCAAGTGACCAAATATCGGGTGCCAAAAAAATCCAAGAAAAGAAAGTTTTATTGTACATAGAGGATGACATGCGGGTCCCATGAGCCGGCGGGTTCCTCAACGTTTCAAACGTGGCATGAGATCGAAAGAAAAAGGCAAGTGACCAAATATGAGGAGCCAAAAATAATTCAAGAAAAGAAAGTTTTATAGTACATAGAGGATGACATGCGGGTCCCATTTAGCGAGCAGCGGTATCACCGTTTGAGAGGCGGCGGGGGATCAAAAGAAAAAGGAAATTGCCAAAAATCGAGGGTGAAAAAAAATCCAAGAAAATGAACTTTTATAGTACATAGAGGATGACATGCGGGTCCCATTAAGCAGCGCGGTTCCTCAACGTTTCAAACGTGGCATGAGATCGAAAGAAAAAGGCAAGTGACCAAATATGAGGAGCCAAAAATAATTCAAGAAAAGAAAGTTTTATAGTACATAGAGGATGACATGCGGGTCCCATTTAGCGACGGCGGTATCACCGTTTGAGAGGCGGCGGGGGATCGAAACAAAAAGGCAAGTGACCAAATATCGAGGATCCAAAAATAATTCAAGAAAAGAAACTTGATTGTACATAGAGGATGACATGCGGGTCCCATTGAGTCAGCAGCGGACTCAACGTTTCCAAGGCGGCAAGGGATCAAAAGAAAAAGGAAATAGCCAAAAATCAGGGGGTGAAAAAAAATCCAAGAAAATAAAGCTTTTATAGCACATAGAGGATGACATGCGGGTCCCATGAGCCAGCAGGTTCCTCAACGTTTCAAACGTGGCATGAGATCGAAAGAAAAAGGCAAGTGACCAAATATCGGGAGCCAAAAATAATTCAAGAAAAGAAACTTGATTGTACATAGAGGATGACATGCGGGTCCCATTTAGCAGCCGTGGTCTCACCGTTTGAGAGGCTGCACGGGATCGAAAGAAAAAGGCAAGTGACCAAATATCAGGAGCCAAAAATAATCCAAGAAAAGAAAGTTTTATAGTACATAGAGGATGAAATGCGGGTCCCATTTTGCAGCAGCGGTCTCAACGTTTCCAAGGCGGCACGGGACCAAAAGAAAAATGAAGTAGCCAGAAAAAAATCCAAGAAGAAAGATTTCAATTGGGCTGCATCTGGACATCTTGGCCTTCGAACTATCCTGCTTGGCCTTTTGACTCGTACAATTTCAGCCCACTCCAAAACAGGAAAGTTCGGAATTTTCTAAAAAAACAGGAAAGTCCTATGCTTCGCAAAAACAAAAAAAACAAGGAGATTCAACATATAAGTTTGTTTATGTAAAAATAAAGATTTATTTTATCCGTTTGAAATAGCTCAGAGCGCAATACACTGTTTATTGTCTGCAAAATAATCAAGATATCACATGTTTGTTGTACGGGGAGGCTGACATCGGAGACCCATGAGGCAGCAGCGTCGTCAACGTTTTAAAGGCGGCAGGGGATGGAAAGAAAAAATAAACCAAAAATCTGTTGGTAAAAAATCCAAGAAAAGAAACATTTTCGTTCTAAGAGGATGACATGCGGGACCCATGAGGCAGCAGCATCCTCAGCGTTTATTGTTCATAGAGGCTGACATGTGGGACCCGTGAGCCAGCAGCGTCCTCAACGTTTTAAAGGCTGCAGGAGATCGAAAGAAAAAGTAAGCAAAAAATCGTTTGGTCAAAAAAATCCAAGAAAAGAAAACATTTACCGTTCTGAGAGGATGACATGCGGGACCCATGAGGCAGCAGCATCCTCAGCGATTTCAAGGCGGCAGGGGATCAAAAGAAAAAAAGGAAATATCCAGAAATTGATTAGGGGTTCAAAATAAATCCATCAAAGGAAACTTTTATTGTTCATAGAGGATGACATGTGGGACCGACCTGCCAACAGCGTCCTCATCGTTGCAGAGGGGGCAGGAGATCAAAAGAAAAAGGCAAATAGCCAGAAATTAGGGGTCAAAAATAACTCCAAGAAAGAAAACTTTTATTGTCGTAGAGGATGACATGCGGGACCCATGAGCCAGCAGCTTAGTCAACGTTTCAAAGGTGGCATGAGATCGAAAGAAAAAGGCAAGTGACCAAATATCAGGTGCCAAAAAAATCCAAGAAAAGAAAGTTTTATTGTACATAGAGGATGACATGCGGGTCCCATGAGCCAGCAGGTTCCTCAACATTTCAAACGTGGCATGAGATCGAAAGAAAAAGGCAAGTGACCAAATATGAGGAGCCAAAAATAATTCAAGAAAAGAAAGTTTTATAGTACATAGAGGATGACATGCGGGTCCCATTTAGCAGCAGCGGTATCACCGTTTGAGAGGCGGCAGGGGATCAAAAGAAAAAAGAAATTGCCAAAAATCGGAGGGTGAAAAAAACCAAGAAAATGAACTTTTATAGTACATAGAGGATGACATGCGGGTCCCATGAGCCCGCAGGTTCCTCAACGTTTCAAACGTGGCATGAGATCGAAAGAAAAAGGCAAGTGAAAAAATATCGGGAGCCAAAAATAATTCAAGAAAAGAAAGTTTTATAGTACATAGAGGATGACATGCGGGTCCCATTTAGCAGCAGCGGTATCACCGTTTGAGAGGCGGCAGGGGATCGAAAGAAAAAGGCAAGTGAAAAAATATGAGGAGCCAAAAATAATTCAAGAAAAGAAAGTTTTATAGTACATAGAGGATGACATGCGGGTCCCATTTAGCAGCAGCAGTCTCACCGTTTGAGAGGCGGCAGGGGATCGAAAGAAAAAGGTAAGTGACCAAATATGAGGTGCCAAAAATAATTCAAGAAAAGAAAGTTTTATAGTACATAGAGGATGACATGCGGGTCCCATTTAGCAGCAGCGGTATCACCGTTTGAGAGGCGGGACGGGATCGAAAAAAAAAGGCAAGTGACCAAATATGAGGAGCCAAAAATAATTCAAGAAAAGAAAGTTTTATAGTACATAGAGGATGACATGCGGGTCCCATTTAGCAGCAGCGGTATCACCGTTTGAGAGGCGGGACGGGATCGAAAGAAAAAGGCAAGTGACCAAATATGAGGAGCCAAAAATAATTCAAGAAAAGAAAGTTTTATAGTACATAGAGGATGACATGCGGGTCCCATTTAGCAGCAGCGGTATCACCGTTTGAGAGGCGGCAGGGGATCGAAAGAAAAAGGCAAGTGACCAAATATGAGGAGCCAAAAATAATTCAAGAAAAGAAAGTTTTATAGTACATAGAGGATGACATGCGGGTCCCATTTAGCAGCAGCGGTCTCAACGTTTCCAAGGCGGCAAGGGATCAAAAGAAAAAGGAAGTAGCCAGAAATCAGGGGGTCAAAAAAAATCCAAGAATAGAAAGAATTTTGGTTCATAGAGGATGACATGCGGGACCCATGATCCTGCATCGTAAACGGCTCGATCGGAGAGCGTTGAACGAGATGGCGTGATCGAGAAAAAACAATGCCGCAGAGGCTGCCATCCGGGCCCTACATCCCTCGGCGGTGCGGATTTGCGTTGACTCGGCCGGCGAACCCGAGATTTCGAGATGCACCACGTCCCGGGCCACCATACGCCACGTTTTGGCCGTTTTCGTCGGGCTAGGTGGCCTCAAAAACGAGAAAAAAACGTTTTGACATGCACAATGGAGAGACCAAAAATCGTCGGTCATGGTACACCAGCAACCACGGCGCGACTTCAACTTCGTCGGCCATGGCAACTTTTCTTGGAGTGACACATGCCTTATGGCTAGGGCGTCTAAGGTATCTCCTTCCTTGGAACCCCATATATCTAGTGATGATGAGGTTGATGATATGGAAGGACTTAATGTTGCTTCCTTAAACATGATGGGTGAGTTAGTATTCCATGCTCTCCATGATAAGAAATTTGCTTGCTCTAACTTCAAGAAAATCTTGGATTTTGCCATTGAGAGCACAAAACTTATTGAGAAAATGGAGGGGCATGAGCGCGAGTATGCAAACGAGATTGCAACTCTTAGTGAAGCTCTTAAAGAACAACAAACCACCAATGAAACTCTTGAGGAGAACTTTGCTCTAAAGATACTTATGGTAAAGGAATCTCGTGATAGAGCTTTAGAGGTGGCACATGATTTTCAAATTAAAAATGGTGAGCTAGTAATTGCTCATGCTAAACTCCTTGAGGATTTTGAGCTTCTCAAAAGTAGCTCTAGGGCTATTGAGAGTGAGCTCATCAAACTCACCGAGTCACATGAGCAATTTAAGGATCTCAACCTAATAGAGCTTGCTAAGTTGCCTTCTCCTTGTGCTATAATTGATAATGCTTGTGCTACTAACTCTACCTCTTGTGAAGCATCCATCTTGAAGGAGAATGTTGAGCTAAGGGCTCAACTTGCTTTGATAACAAGCAATTATGAGAAATTGGAAGAAAGTTATGGAAAGCTCTCTAGCTCCCATGATGATCTTCTAGTCTCTCATAATTTGCTAAAGTTAGCTCATGAGGCTATCATGCCAAAGGTAAAATCTTGTGAGCCTCATGTGAGTACTAGCACTACCTCTCAAAATGCTATTTTTCCATGTGCTAGTGCTTTTAGTTCACCCACTCATGCTATTGATTTATCTTGTGGTGAACTACCTTCTATGCCTTGTTGCTCTACAATTCCATGTGCTAGTGCTAGTAATTCACCCACACATGTTATTGCTATATCTTGTGGTGGATTACAAACCTTGCCTTGTTGCTCTAACAATGAAGCTTCCACTTCCTCTAGTACTTGTGTTGTTACTAACCATGTAGGGGAAATCGAAGAGCTCGAGGCCCAAGTCTCTTCTTTGAAGAAGGACTTGGTAAACGGTCATGAAGGGAAGCAATCCCTCAATGACAAGAGTGGACTTGGATTCAACTCCAACAACAAGAACAAGTCCACCACGCACAAGCAGAAGAAGGGCCATGGGCATGTGAAGGACTCCGCCAAGATTGTGTGCTTCAAGTGCAAGATTGAAGGGCATCATGTTAGATCGTGCCCCTTGAAGAAGAAGCCACATGGTGAGAAGAAACAAGGGAAGCAGCCTCAAGATGGAGCTCATGGTCTTCCTCAAGGCCAAGCTCAAGGTCTTCCTCGACTTGAAGAAAGGCCGCTACCCAAGAAGGATCAAGCCAAGGCTCCCGTTGTGGAGAAATCAAGTGAGAAGAAGGAGAAGAGAAGAACATGCTACATATGCCGTGAGAAGGGCCACATCTCCTCCTTTTGCACTAGTGGTAACTCATCCAACCCTATCTTGATCGATGGTGCTTATTCTCTTTGCAAGGATAAGGTTGGAAATGTGTTTGCCAAATATATGGGCACTCAATGTGGTTTCTCAAAAAGAACCATTTTGGTTGCCAAGCCTATTGTGACTAACTTCTTAGGACCCAACTTGGTTGGGGACCAACAAGCCAAAATTTGATCAATAGGTACTTTTGGAGGGCATGGAGGCTTGACTAGTTCATGAAGACTTAGGCGATCTTCATCATTCTTACTTCCTCAAGTCAAGTACTATTCCTTTCATCCTTTACCCATGCTCCTCCTTGCGGTAACGAGTCCTCAACTCCTTTACATTGAAAGTTACTCACTCCCCTTTTACATGTGTTGGTTTTGTACCTTGCATGTGGTTGTGTATGTTGTGCCTCCTACTTGCTTATCTTGCTTGCTTGATTATATATGTTGGGTGGCACATCATTTACAATTGTCCTTTGTTGAGCCTATTGCATCTTATTGATATCTTAGTTGTTGGCTCATGTCAGAAATTAATGGACTATCCCATTTTGGGGGAGTGATATGCTTTGTGCATTTCACAATCCTAAAATGTGCGACATGATGAATTAAAATTCTATAATGCCCATTAATTATCACACTTGGTTCTTATTTGCCTCTTGCATGAAAAATGTCTTTATCACATTATGGGGGAGCATTGTGCTTTGTGCATTTTACAAGCCTAGAAAATGTGAACATTTGAGGTTGTGTCACATAGAATTGATATTATAGATTATCTTGCTCCTATGTGACATGTTTGCTCAAACAAAACCCACTTTACCATATGATTTCTTTGTTGTGAAGATAATCTTGGACATACTCACAAACTACCATATGGATATTTCCTAAATACCTCTTATCCTTGGACAATTGGTAATAAATTGTGTAGTATTTTTCCGGATCATCCTCACACTTGGCTCATGTGCTCAATTGGTTTATTTCTTGCCAAGAATTTCTCTTTGTGGGTTAGACTCCCATTTGTCTTCCTTGCTTCTTATATATCTTATCTTTTCACTTGAACCTTGTGAGTGTCTTGATAAACCATGGTAGAGAGATGATCCCGCATTTGTGCATTTTGTATTCAAATGCAAAATCCTAAATAGTGCACTAATTTTGGGGGAGCTCTCCTATGTTTGCTAGAACACTCCCTTGTTTCAAGAATTTGACTTGGAAGACAAACCTTTTCTTTTCGGTACTTTTGTGCCATCATGAAAAGTGTTGAGCGTTTGGTTTATTTGGAACCTTGCTTTCTTTGGGAGTTGGCTATCTCATTACTTGATATTTGGTTTTATTTTCCTAAAATGAGATAAGTCCTTGAGCATGCTTGTTTTGGATATCTTGATCTACTTCTCTTGTACCTATCTTGTGTGTGCATGTTTCTTTGTGGATAAATGTCTTTGTGATGTTCTCCACTTAGAGAAACTTATATACATGAGAGATGGTACATATCTTTTGATATCCCTCTTTGTTGGAGTCCATTCCTTTATTCTTATTTGACTCTTTGATGACTCCACAAAGAACTTGGCTATGAGTGCTCGTTTTATCCTATTTGTATCTTCAAGCACCCATAGTTGATTTTGGCACAAGCTTTGAGTGATCTTGTGGAAGCGATGATGCCATGTTTCTGCACCATATTCTTCAATGAAAATTATCTTGTGCATAAACCTTGGGGAGTTTCCACACATTACTTGGAGCATCCTTCTTGATCTTATCATAATATCTTTAACTTGATTTGATGGTTCATTGGATTGCTTGCTTCATTTGTCGAAGCTTTCTCACCTTCACATCCTCTTGAAATATTTGATCCTCAATATAGTTTGATTTCCTCCGAATATTCGTCATTGAATATGTGCATTTGATTTCACTCACAATTATGAGAAATGCACAACTTATGGAGGAACGTGCACTATATTGGCCTTCCAAACCTTTCGTCCATTTTGGCAATCGATGCCAATGGGGGAGAAGTTTGGAGGGTTTAAGGGAATTGCTTTTGTTGATTCTTAAGCATTTACCTTTCATGCCTTGCATTTGTTGCTTTGCATGGTTGAATATTTAGAGGATACTCCGCTAGGCTTTAATTGCCGGTATATGCAATGAAATTCAAGTTCATTCACACATGCATATATTATGGGGGAGTTTGTTCTAAATATTCAACTTGGGTTGTTCGCTAAATTCCATATTTAAACCCTCTCAAAGAGATTGTCATCAATTACCAAAATGGGGGAGATTGAAAGAACATGTCCATTACCCCATGTGTGGTTTTGGTAATTGATGACAATCCCTATGGACTAACGGTTGCATTGAGAATCAATCTTAGGTCAAGTCCATAGCTACATGTTGGACTCAAGGTTGTAAGATGGAGAAGACGGAGTACAATGACGAAGACGGTGTCGAAGAGAGATGAAGACCATGTTGAAGATGAAGATGGATGAAGACGGTGGCGTGTGTACAAGATCGAAGAAGACGGTGGCATGTACAATGATGAAGAGGATGAAAACGGAGCTTGCCGACTCGAGAGGAACGTGCAAGGTTTAGGTTTGCGCTCGATAGGATAGTGGATCGCATCATCGGAGAGAGCTCAAACCTTGCATGCATTGCATAGTGTTTCTTGGTTGTTCTTGGTTCTTATCCATGAGATGAGTTAGAGCTTGTGTTCATCTCCATGACAAGATCTAGCTCATCGGAAACGGATTCCGGATGCATTGCATGTTGCATGTGCAAGGGTGATGATTTTCCCGATATACCATATTGAGAGGTTACACCTCCATGACCATGAGAAAATCATCACTCACTCTTTTCCATGTTTTCACTTTTTGTAGTATAGCTCTCGTCGTCCTCTTTCCGGCAAAATTGGTTTCATGTCATTCCGATTTTCCTAGATCAAATTATGGATTTTACTTTGCACTGAAAAAGTCCCACAGAAGAAGTTACGGTACCTTTGCGGTACCTTGAGCGGTAGTACCGCTTGTGAGCGGTAGTACCGCCTATGGTACCGCTTAAGTACCATAACTAGTGTTACGGCTGAAAAAGTCCCACATAACAAGTTACGGTACCTTTGCGGTACCTTGAGCGGTAGTACCGCTTGTGAGCGGTAGTACCGCCGACGGCACCGCTTAAGTACCGTAACTAATGTTACGGCAGTACCGCTTCGGTACCGCTGCGGTGCCGCTTGGGATCCAGTAAGGTTTGGAGACCACTGCGGTACCTCGAGCGGTACCGCGAGCGGTAGTACCGCTTTGTGTCCACGTGGACAAGTTCTGTGGGGATTTCGAATCCAGAGCGGTAGTACCGCTTACCAAAGCGGTAGTACCGCTCGGCGCGAATCTAACCGTTTTCTCAGCCCCAACAGCTATATTTTGGGCCCCCTATTTATACCTCTCTTCCACCTCCGGCCCAAACACTTCTTCCCCTCCATTCTCTCTCCTCCATTGTTGACCTTGAGTTCTTTCTTCTTCCTCTTGATCCCCCCACTATTTCTTGCATATTTTTGGGGGAAAGGATAGAGGAGATCTAGATCTAGAGCTTCACCAATTGAATCCCTCTCCAAGTGAGGGGATGTTGCTAGATCTAGATCTTGGAGTTTCTTGGTGTTTCTCCACTCTTTGTTCTTCCTCCCTTATTCCCCAATAGCTTGTGTAGCTTTGTTGGAATTTGGGAGAGAAGAACTTGGGCATCTTAGTGGTGTTCTTAGCCATTGCGTTAGGTGCATCGGTTTGGGTTCTCTCCGGGGTTTCGATCTCGTAGAGGGCATGTTCCCTTAGTGGTGTTCTTGCCTTAGTGGCCATCGTGCCTTAGTGGCTGATGACCCACAAGTATAGGGGATCGCAACAGTCTTCGAGGGAAGTAAAACCCAATTTATTGATTCGACACAAGGGGAGACAAAGAACACTTGAAAGCCTTAACAGCGGAGTTGTCAATTCAGCTCGCACTGGAAACAGTACTTGCTCGCAAGAGTTTATCAGTAGTAACAGCTTTATAGCAGATAGCGTAGTGAAATAACAAGCAGCAGAGTAACGGAAACAGCAGTAGTGATTATAGTAAACAAGCATGATTAAAATACCGTAGGCACGGGGACGGATGACGGGCGTTGCATGGATGAGAGAAACTCATGTAACAATCATAGCGGTGGCATTTGCAGATAATAATAAAACGGTGTCCAAGTACTAATCAATCAATAGGCATGTGTTCCAATTATAGTCGTACGTGCTCGCAATGAGAAACGTGCACAACATCTTTTGTCCTACCAGCCGGTGGCAGCCGGGCCTCAAGGGAAACTACTGGATATTAAGGTACTCCTTTTAATAGAGTACCGGAGCAAAGCATTAACACTCCGTGAACACATGTGATCCTCACGTCACTACCATCCCCTCCGGTTGTCCCAATTTCTGTCACTTCGGGGCCATTGGTTCCGGACAGCGACATGTGTATACAACTTGCAGGTAAGATCATAAACAACGAATATCTTCATGAATCAATAACATGTTCAGATCTGATATCATGGCACTCGGGCCCTAGTGACAAGCATTAAGCATAACAAGTTGCAACAATATCATAAAAGTAACATCTACGGACACTAGGCACTATGCCCTAACAATCTTATGCTATTACATGACCAATCTCATCCAATCCCTACCATCCCCTTCGGCCTACAACGGGGGAATTACTCACACATGGATGGGGGAAACATGGCTGGTTGATGGAGAGGCGTTGGCGGTGATGGCGGTGATGATCTCCTCCAATTCCACGTCCCGGCGGAGTGCCAGAACGGAGACTTCTGGCTCCCGAGACGGAGTTTCGCGATGTGGCGGCGTTCTGGAGGGTTTCTGGCGACTTCGACTTCTCCCCGTGCGTTTTTAGGTCAAGGCCGATAAATAGTCCGAAGGAGGGCGTCGGAGGCCAGCCGAGGGGGCCACACCATAGGGCCGCGCGGGCCCCCCCTAGGCCGCGCCGCCTTATGGTGTGGGGCCCTCGGGCCTCCACTTGATTTGTCCTTCTGGCTCCGTCGCATTCTCGGGAAAATAGGGCCTTCCGTCAAAATCCCGAGGTTTTTCCCGAAAGTTGGATTTCCGCACAAAAACGAGACACCGTAACAGCTCGCTGAAAACAGCGTTAGTCCGTGTTAGTTGTATCCAAAATACACAAATTAGAGGCAAAACAATAGCAAAAGTGTTCGGGAAAGTAGATACGTTTTGGACGTATCAACTCCCCCAAGCTTAGCTTATTGCTTGTCCTCAAGCAATTCAGTTAACAACTGAGCGATAGAAGAACTTTTACGAACACATTTGTTCATATGATGTATATATTCTCATGATATGGCTAATACTTAAGCAGTTCATAATAGAGTACATGCAAATAAGATCATCTAACAGCTATGTCAATCATGAAGAGGTACCAACAATTAATAATAAGCATCATGAATCATGTATATAAGCAGGATTGCAATGTTCATAAGAGAGTATGATAAAGTGGTATGTCGCTTGCCTCGTATTTGATCGGCAAAACATAAATGCCCGGCACCTCCGGAGTTCATAGAAAGACTAGAAGTAGTGATTGTCAAAGATAGAGGCATCAAAGTTATACCACAATCAATCATATTTTGAGACAAGCATATTACACTAAGAATGACAAGCTAGTGCTCTCAAGAAAGTGCTCAAAGAAAGGATGGAGACACAACATAAAAGTAAAAGATTGACCCTTCGCGGAGGGAAGCAGGGATTAACATGCGCTAGAGCTTTTCATTTGTAAATCAGGAGTAAAATTATTTTGAGAGGTGTTTGTTGTTGTCAACGAATGGTAATGGGTACACCAACTACCTCGCCAACCGGACTTTCAAGAGCGGCTCCCATGAATTATTTGCATGTTTATGTGGCACTCCTTCCAACCTTTCTTACACAAACCATGGCTAACCGAATCCTCGGGTGCCCGCCAACAATCACATACCATGAAGGAGTGCCTTTTTAGTTTAGTTTTATTATGATGATGACACTCCCCCAACCTTTGCTTACACAAGCCATGGCTAACCGAATCCTTCGGGTGCCGTCCAACAATCACAAACCATGGAGGAGTGTCTATTTAAGTTAATTAATTCGGGACTGGGAATCCCATTGCCAGCTCTTTTTGCAAAATTATTGGATAAGCGGATATGCCACTATTCCATATGAGAGTCCGTCAAAAGTAAATGACAAGGTTGAAAGCTAAACACCACATACTTCCTCATGAGCTATGAAACATTAACACAATTTGAGAAGCATTTTGAAGGTTTTAAAGGTAGCGCATGAGAATTTACTTGGAATGGTTTGAAATGCCATGCATAGGTATTTATGGTGGACACTCCGGAATAACTTGGTTTTCATGTGTTGGGAGGCATGAGCAGCGTTCCCGCTCAAGTACAAGTGAAGGCTAGCAAAAGACTAGGGAGCGACAAATCAAGAGAGCAATAACTCGTCATAATCATGCTTGCGGCAAAATAAATTAACTGAGGCATAAAAGTGATACAAGAACTCTGAAGCAATGTAAATCATTGAGGCTTAATTTACTTTTGTTCAGTCATATGCATGCGTGAGCATGTGCCAAGTCGATATAAATGAATTATTCAGAGGAGGATACCACAATGCCATACTTACTTATGAATAAAACAATGCAAGCAAACATCCATGACATGCTACTCATATTAATAAATTGGAGCTAACATGAGAGATCATGAACTACTAAACTTTCTTAAATGACATATACCTCACATGAACCAACTAAGCATGCTCACATGGATGAGTATATGTACAAAAATGAAAACAAATAGAGTTCATACCAGCCTCTCACCACAATCAGATTGTCGTAGATCGTCATTATTGCCTTTTCACTTGTGTAGCTTGGATAATATGAAATGAAAACCACGCTTCAGCCACCGAAGACCATTGAACTCCTGATGAACTTTACAAACCAAAGAAGAACAGCAAATATTTTTGGTGTTTTCGATTTTGAGAACAAGAACAAAAGGAAACAAGCAAACAAAGCAAAATCTTTTTGGGTTTTCTTATAGCAAACTAGCAATAGCAAATAAAGCGAAACAAATGCAAGAAACCAAGATAAACAAATGGTGAAGAGAAACAACAGAAATATTTTAGGTCTTTTTGTGTTTTAGGAAAGAAACAAAGTGAAAGCAAGAAATAGCAAACTAAAAGAAACATAGAAAAGCGAGATAGCAGAAATCTGCCAAAACCTAACAGCAGTACAGAAATCGGTTTTTACAAAAATCTTAAGTTGCTCAGCTCGAAAAGTGTTCAACTAATGAAAGTTAGATAACAACCTGGGGAACACGCACAAAAATTTGCTTCGCAAAATACTGTTCTGGCTGTGCGCACGAGTTTTTTTAGTAACAGTCCAGAATCTGTTTTCAGGCAGCACTTCCCCAAATATCATCTCCCTCTCATTAGAAAACCACTCAAAGAGACTAAACAAGTATATACAAGTATCCAGCAACCATAATATGCAAAGAATGAGTGATGCCAGTATACCTCCCCCCAAGCTTAGGCTTTTGGCCTAAGTGGAGTTCAATCCCATCGAGGCCATGAGGTAGTATCTCCGTGGTATGACGAAGATGGATCATATTCCGGGTATGTGCTAGAAGAAGCACCCGGATACGTGACGGTGTAGTCGTAGGAGGGCTCGGCGTCCTCGGAGTCATGCCGCTGGTGGAAATCTTGTATCTTCATATGTTCATCCACCTCCTCCTTAGTGCGCGACCATGGTTGCCTGTCAATACAAAACAAACATGGCTGGGGAAGAGGGATTTCTTTCTCATCCCCGTCAGCAAACAACATTCTATAGACCATATTATCTAAAGTGGAATCGGCGGTAACAAAATGATGGCTTTTCATAGCAGTGATATCAAGCCTCCTAGGGGTTAATGGCACATCATTAGGATCAATAGGAAGCTCCAAATATGCTAAAATGCGCAAAGGCAATAGTTCCTCCAAAAATAGGCCCCTTGGTAGACAAGCGGCGAGCAATAAGAGAACCAAGATGATAAGATGTCCGTCCAAGTAAGTGCAATATTCAAGAAGGCAAGATGGTAACTAGAAATATTGCTGGTGTTCTCCCTACCAAGTATGCTAGTAGCAATGTAATATGCAAAATATTTAATGGCGGGGAGTTGAATGTTCCTTATCTTGCCCCGCTGAATGGTGCGACAGTCATCATTGGTGATCCCTCGATAGAGCTCCAACAAGTCCCGAGGGTTGTCATCAATTCTCCTCGTTGTACCTACAGGGGCAATATCCAATGCACGACAAAATTCTTCCAATTCCATAGTAACAGGATTACCATAAATCTTGAATGCAACTGTCGGACTATATTGCGTGTTTTGGAACTTGAAGCTCTCGACGAAAATTTTGGTGAGCATGTAGTATTGCTCCCTTTCATCTCCCACGTAGGTGGCTAAGCCCGCCCTGTTGACAAGGGTGAAGAAATCATCCAATATCCCTGCATTTGTCAGAAAATCATAACATGGGAAGGATGAAGCATTAGGAGCCCCATTGTCCTCTTCGGGCGCGAAGCTAAGCGCGATGATGTCCTCATTGTACGACCGCCTAATTTGGGTGGCGGTCCTAGAAGGCCTCCCGGTGCTGGTTGTTCCTTTCTTGAACAATTCTCCAAATTTGAACTTCTTCATCTCTTTTCTGAAATTTTCAACAAACAATATAAAACTTGATTTGGTGACATATAATTGAGGGAAACTACCATAGGAACTTGCTAGAGTACTAATCATGCATCAAAACTAGTTTCTACCACTTAGAACAAGCATGCAAGGTCACTAAACATGTTACCTACAGCAGCAAAATATTCAAGATATACTCAACCAAACAAAATTTTATTTGGATAATCGAAGGAGTCACATACCGGAGAGCAAATGTGCCAAAGTTCAGACAGAAATCTGGGCTGAGCAAAGAGATCGAAAAATCCTGAGCTCTTGAGCAAAAACGTGAGTGAGAGAAAGTTGGTTCGAGTTTTTTCGGGAGAGAGAAGATGCTCGGGAGAAAGAGATGAAGAAGTGGGGCAAGGAGGGGCCCACACCACAGGGTGGCGCGCCCCTTGCCGGCCGCGCCGGCCCGTGGTGTGGCACCTCGTGGTGCCCCACAGGTCATCCTCTCGGTGCTCCCGAGTGCCTCGTCGAAAAATAGTACCAACGGTGTAATTTTCGTGAATTTTTGAAAACTTTGAAAAATGCACATTTCTAGGTATTAAGTTTATTATTACCGGCCAGGAAAATTTTTGAAATCTCCAATTAACTAAGGAACTTTGCAAATTAAAAATGCTACAGCAACTAGAGCAAGTGGAGGAAGAAAGAGATGTTGTTTGCCTCCTCTATGCATATAAAATGTATTTGTTAACAAGGTTGATCAAGTCTTGCCACCAAATAAATTTTACATAGCATATGAAGAGATAAACCTCAAATCAATCATGTTACCTTGAATTGTATTGATATGGATTCAATCATAAGAGTTTGATACTCTTCTTTAGGCTCATATATAGGACAATCGATGGTTCCCACTTTGATAGTTCTCACATTAGAAATAGTATTAACTCCGCACGCTTTTTCAATCCTCTTGGGGAAATAGACGGTGTGTTCCTTATCATCAACATTGAAAGTAACCTTTCCTTTATTGCAATCAATAACAGCTCCTGCGGTGTTAAGAAAAGGTCTCCCAAGAATAATAGACATATTATCATCTTCAGGCATTTCCAACACAACAAAATCAGTTAATATCAAGCAGTTATTAGTAACTTGAACAGGAACATCCTCACATATACCAAAAGGAATAGCAGTAGATTTATCAGCCATTTGCAAAGATATATCAGTAGGTATCAACTTATCTAAGTAAAGTCTCTTATAAAGAGAAAAAGGCATAACACTAACACCGGCGCCCAAGTCACATAGACCAGTTTTAACATAATTATTCTTAATAGAACAAGGAATAGTAGGTATACCTGGGTCGCCCAACTTCTTTGGAACTTTTCCATTGAAAGAGTAATTAGCAAGCATAGTGGAAATTTCCTCATTGGGGATTTTCCTTTTGTTAGTAACAATATCTTTCATATACTTTGAATAAGGAGGCAATTTAATAGCATCAGTCAAAGGGATTTGCAAGAATAAAGGTTTCATCCAATCACAAAATTTATTATAGTGTTCTTCTTCCTTTGATTTTAGTTTCTTAGCAGGAAAAGGCATTTGCTTTTGCACCCAAGGTTCTCTTTCATTACCATGTTTCTCAGCAATAAAATCTTCTTTAGTATACTTTTATTTTTAGCATGCTTTTCAGGTTCTTTTTCAACCTCTTCTTTATCAGGAGTATCATTCTTATCATTATCTTTATCATGTTCATTACCACTTTCAGTTTCAGCATCAGAAATAGAAATACTATTAGGATCATTAACAAGTTCGGAGGATTCTACAACATTCTTATGTTTCTTTTTCTTTTTCTTAGATGGAGCGCTAGTTTCAATGTGTTGAGAATCTTGTTCAATTCTTTTGGGATGTCCTTCGGGATATAGAGGGTCCTGGGTAGAGACACCACCTCTAGTTGTTACTTTATAAGCATGTTTTTCTTTAGAATTATTTCCTAGCAAGTCATTTTGCACTTTAGTGAGTTGATCAATTTGAGTTTGAACCATATGAAAATGTTTAACAAGCATCTTAACATCATTGGAGGTTGTCTCCACAATATCATGCAATTCACTAATAGCTTGAGAATTTTCCATTAGATGATTCTCTACTCTCATATTAAAATTTTCTTGCTTAACAATATAATTATCAAACTCATCTAAGCATTGTGCAGGAGGTTTTGAATACGGAGTATCTTCCCTAGTAAAGCGCTCGAAGGGAGTTTACCTCAATCATGGATGAAGGGGGAATTATCTCACATATATCTTCTATGGGAGGTAGATTCTTCACATCTTCGATTTAATACCTTTCTCCTTGAGAGACTTCTTGGCTTCCCTCATATCTTCATCATTCAATTTAATTAAACCCCTCTTCTTCAATATTGGCGTTGGAGTTGGTTCGAGCGTAGTCCAATCATCATGATTCCGGCCTATTTTAGCCAATAATTCTTCAGACTTCGTCCGGAGTTCTTTTCCCGAAAACACAACCAGCACAACTATCCAGGTATGCCCTAGACTCAATGGTTAGTCCACTATAAAATATATCAAGTAAATCATGCTTTTCCAAATCATGGTCAGGCAGAGCTCTAATAAGAGAGCAAAATCTCGCCCAAGCCTCAGGCAATTTCTCTCCATCTCCCTGATCAAAATTATAAACTCTCTGCAAAGCAACATGTTGAGCACTAGCAGGAAAGTATTTCCGGAAGAAAACATTAAGCAATTCTTTTGGAATTTTAATAGAACTAGGTGGCAAACTATTATACCAAGTTTTAGCGTCATCCTTTAATGAGAATGGAAAGTTTTTAGCAACAAAGTAAGTACGCTTCTTAACATCATCAGAAAACAAGCTACTCGTAGTAGATAACTCAGTCATGTGTTCAACAAGCACTTTCTTTTTCAGTACCACAAAAGGGTGTTTTCTCAACAATAGCTATATGAGATAGATCAAGAGAAAAATCATAATCTTTATCCTTAATGTTTATAGGAGATGTGGCAAATTTAGGATCGGGAGACAGTTTATATCTAACAGGTATGTTCGCAAGCAACTTTTTAATTTTTCTTGCATCGGTAGTAGCATTGCATTTTTCAATAAAATCATCATCAAGTTCCACATAATCTTCATCAAGATCATCACTAGAGTATTCAAGTTCAGGTGAATTAACAGGTGTAGTAACATCAGGAGTTTCACTATTTTCAATTTGTCTAGACCTAGCAATTGTAGTATCTAGAAAAGTTCTCAATGAACCACTATCATCAAGCACAACAGAAGCATCATCAATATTATAAGAGGAATTTTCAGATTCAGCAGAAGTACCAGCATTTGAAGCTTGTGGTGGTGAAACAAGTTTACTTATCACAGATGGTGAATCAAGAGCAGCAGAGGTACTCGGAGTTGTACCTTTTCTTGTAGTGGATGGTAATATGGCGACCTTAGTATCGCGAGGTTTACCCATGATGGAGAATTTGCAGCGAACAATATCAATCCAAGTGAACTTCCAAATAAAGCTATGCTCCCCGGCAACGGCGCCGTGAAAATAGTCTTGATGACCCACAAGTATAGGGGATCGCAACAAGTCTTCGAGGGAAGTAAAACCCAATTTATTGATTCGACACAAGGGGAGACAAAGAACACTTGAAAGCCTTAACATCGGAGTTGTCAATTCAGCTGCACCTGGAAACGGACTTGCTCGCAAGAGTTTATCGATAGTAACAGTTTTATAGCGATAGCGATAGTGAAATAACAGACAGAGAGTAACGGAAACAGCAGTAGTGATTATAGTAAACAGCGAGGATTAAAATACCGTAGGCACGGGGACGGATGACGGGCGTTGCATGGATGAGAGAAACTCATGTAATAATCATAGCAGGGCATTTGCGAGATAATAATAAAACGGTGTCCAAGTACTAATCAATCAATAGGCATGTGTTCCAATTATAGTCGTACGTGCTCGCAATGAGAAACTTGCACAACATCTTTTGTCCTACCAGCCGGTGGCAGCCGGGCCTCAAGGGAAACTACTGGATATTAAGGTACTCCTTTTAATAGAGTACCGGAGCAAAGCATTAACACTCCGTGAACACATGTGATCCTCACGTCACTACCATCCCCTCCGGTTGTCCCAATTTCTGTCACTTCGGGGCCATTGGTTCCGGACAGCGACATGTGTATACAACTTGCAGGTAAGATCATAAACAACGAATATCTTCATGAATCAATAACATGTTCATATCTGAGATCATGGCACTCGGGCCCTAGTGACAAGAATTAAGCATAACAAGTTGCAACAATATCATAAAAGTAACATCTACGGACACTAGGCACTATGCCCTAACAATCTTATGCTATTACATGACCAATCTCATCCAATCCCTACCATCCCCTTCGGCCTACAGGCGGGGAATTACTCACACATGGATGGGGGAAACATGGCTGGTTGATGGAGAGGCGTTGGCGGTGATGGCGGTGATGATCTCCTCCAATTCCCCGTCCCGGCGGAGTGCCGGAACGGAGACTTCTGGCTCCCGAGACGGAGTTTCGCGATGTGGCGGCGTTCCGGAGGGTTTCGGCGACTTCGACTTCTCCCCGTGCGTTTTAGGTCGAGGCCGATAAATAGTTCGAAGGAGGGCGTCGGAGGCCAGCCGAGGGGGCCACACCATAGGGCCGCGCGGGCCCCCTAGGCCGCGCCGCCTTATGGTGTGGGGCCCTCGGGCCTCCACTTGATTTGTCCTTCGGCTCCGTCGCATTGCGGGAAAATAGGGCCTTCCGTCAAAATCCCGAGGTTTTTCCCGAAAGTTGGATTTCTGCACAAAAACGAGACACCAGAACAGTTCTGCTGAAAACAGCGTTAGTCCGTGTTAGTTGTATCCAAAATACACAAATTAGAGGCAAAACAATAGCAAAAGTGTTCGGGAAAGTAGATACGTTTTGGACGTATCAGTGGCCATCTTGCCTTTTGTGGCCATCTTGCCTCTGGTGGCACCGTGTCTCCTTTGTGGCCTTGTAGCCCTAGTGATCCCATCGTCTTAGTGGTGTGGTGGTCTTTGTGGCATTGTGGCCTTTGTGGAGTGTGTTAGCCTCTTATGGCACATTAGCATCTTGGTGACTTGGTGGTATGCTATAGCCTCTTGTGGGCATATACTTGAGAGCCTCCGTGTTGTGGAGTTGCCTCAAGCCGATACTTGGCGTTTGCCCAAGCTTGTACGGGTTCGGTGACCACCCTCAAGTGTCCCTTAGTGGATCGAGGCTTTCCTTTGGTGGAAAGGCTCGAGGAGAATACGGTGGCCCTAGTTGGCTTCTTGGAGTGCCTCGTGCCTCCACACCGCTCCAACGGAGACGTAGCACCCTTGGGTGTGAACTTCGGGATACATCGTCGTCTCCTCGTGCACCGGTTACTTCTCACCCCGAGCTCCTTTACCTATGCGCTTTACATTGTGATATCTATCATGCTTGATGCTATGCCTATCTTGTTATCACCTTGTTGCCCATCATGCTAGCATAGGTTGTTGGAGCACTTAGGCAAACCCCTAGTTGATAGGCCTTGAGCTAAACTAGTAAACACATGTGTAGTTTTATTCCGCCTAGTTTAGCTCTCAAGTAGAAGTTTTTATACACCGCCTATTCACCCCCCCCTCTAGGCGACGTCCTAGTACATTCAGCGTTGATGCTTTTGTTGTTTTTAGTTAGTGTACTTTGCATCTTGCGGGATGGTGGGATGAAGCGGCCCGGGCTAACTTTACATGACCGCGTCTCATGAGATTTGCTCCACACTTGACATGCAACTTGTATTGCATAAGTGGCTTTGCGGGTGTCTGTCTCTCCCACCATAGTGAAGATTCAATCTACTCTTTCTATTGACAACACTAGTATCATCGTTGTGGTTCATGTTCGTAGGTAGATTGGATCTTACTCGAAAACCCTAAACCACGTAAAATATGCAAACCAAATTAGAGGCGTCTAACTTGTTTTTGTAGGGTTTGGTGATGTGATATGGCCATGTGATGATGATTATATTTGATGTATGAGATTTTAATTATTGTATAGTCGCAACCGGCAGGAGCCTAATGGTTGTCTTTAATTTTTGTTAAAGACCTACGTGTCTATTCATCATGTAATAGCTTTATTTCAAGTAGTTGTTATAGTAGCTATAAGTGATGGACAACCATGAAGCGGCGCCACTGACCTTGACGCCATGCTGGTGATGATGGAGATCATGTCCGTGCTTTGGAGATGGAGATCAAAAGCACAAGAAGAAATGCCATATCATATCACACTTTATGAATTGCATGTGATGTTAATCCTGTATGCATCTTATTTTGCTTAGATCGCGACGGTAGCATTATAAGATGATCCCTCTCACTAAATATCAAGATAATAAAGTGTTCATCCTTAGTATGCACCATTGCTAAGACTTGTCGTTTCGAAGCATCACGTGATGATCGGGTGTGATAGATTCTACATGTGCATACAACGGGTGCAAGCCAGATTTGCACACGCGGATACTAAGGTTGCCTTGACGAGCCTAGCATGTACAGACATGGTCTCGGAACACGGGATACCGAAAGGGTTAGAGCATGAGTCTTATGAATGATATGATGAACACTTTGAGTGTTTGCCTTTGAAGCTACATCTTTTCTCGTGAAGATCGGACTTGGTGTAGTGGATTTGGTTCGTGTGATCACTAAGACAATGTGAGGGATGTTGTTTTGAGTGGGAGTTCACCTAGTTAATTTAAGAATTAAAATTGAACTCAATTTATCATAAACTAGTCTAAACTCTTTGCAAATATGTTGTAGATCATGGCGGCCCCCTCCATCAGTTTTAACCAGTTCCTAGAGAACGAAAAGCTTAAAAGCAATGGTAGCAACTTCACTGACTGGTTCCGTCATGTGAGGATTTTCCTCACTGGCGGAAACCTGCAATATGTGCTCGATGCACCGCTAGGTCTCCCACCTGCACCTGTAGTATTTGAGGATGTAAAGAATGTTTACGAGACTCGGGTAACTCGGTACTCCCAAGTTCAGTGTGCCATCCTGTGCAGCCTAGAGGCAGAGCTCCAAAAGCGTTTTGAGCACCACGACCCTTATGAGCTGGTCCATGAGCTAAAAGCTATCTTTGAAACTCATGCGGCCGTGGAATGCTATGAGGCCTCGAAACACTTCTTTGGTTGTATGATGGAAGAGGGCAGCTCCGTTAGTGAGCACGTGCTCGCTATGTCCGGGCATGCGAAGAAGCTCAGTGACTTGGGGATAGCGATTCCTAACCAGCTGGGTATTCATCGTGTACTCCAATCACTGCCACCTAGTTACAGGAACTTTGTGATGAACTACAACATGCAGAACATGAACAAAGAGTTGCCTGAACTCTTCTCCATGCTGAAATCTGCTGAGGTGGAGATACGGAAAGAGAACCCAGTGTTGATGGTCAACAAGACCACCAGTTTCAAGAAGCAGGGAAAACCTAACAAGGGCAACTTTAAGAAGGGCGGCAAGAAAGTTGTTGCGCCTCCTGAGAAGCCTAAGGCTGGCCCTAAGCCTGATACTGTGTGCTATTACTGCAAGGAGAAGGGGCAATGGAAGCGTAATTGCCCCAAATACTTGGCTGATCTGAAGAGCGGCCTCATCAAGAAGAAAGGTATATCTGATATACATGTTATTGATGTCTATCTTACTGGTAATCGTAGTAGCGCCTGGGTATTTGATACTGGTTCGGTTGCTCACTTTTGTAACTCGAAACAGGAACTGTGGAATAAACGAAGCCTGGCGAGGGACGAGGTGACGATGCGCGTTGGAAATGGATCCAAGGTCGATGTGATCGCCGTCAGCATGCTCCCTCTACATCTACCTCCGGGATTAGTTTTAAACCTCAATAATTGTTATTTGGTGCCTGCGTTGAGCATGAACATTATATCTGGATCTTGTTTAATGCAAGACGGTTATTCGTTTAAGTCAGAGAATAATGGTTGTTATATTTATATGAATAATATCTTTTATGGTCATGCGCCTGAGATGAATGGTTTATTCTTGCTAAATCTCGATAGTAGTGATACACATGTTCATAACATTGATGCTAAGCGAATTAAATTGAATGATAATTCTACTTATATGTGGCACTGTCGTCTTGGTCATATTGGAGTGAAGCGCATGAAGAAACTCCATTCCGATGGACTTCTTGAGTCACTTGACTTTGAGTCACTTGATAGATGCGAAGCATGTCTAATGGAAAAAATGACTAGGACTCCATTCTCTGGTACAATGGAGCGAGCTACAGACTTGTTGGGAATCATACATACCGATGTGTGCGGACCAATGAGTGTAGCATCGCGTGGTGGTTATCGTTATGTTCTAACCTTCACGGATGATCTGAGTAGATATGGGTATATTTACTTTATGAAAAATAAGTCCGAAACTTTCGAGAAGTTTAAGGAATTCCAAAGTGAAGTAGAAAATCAACGTAACAAGAAGATTAAGTTTCTGCGTTTTGATCGCGGAGGCGAATATCTGAGTTATGAGTTTAGCATGCATTTAAAGAAATGCGGAATGCTTTCACAGTTGACACCGTCGGCAACACCACAGCGCAATGCTGTGTCCGAACGTCGTAATCAAACTCTCTTGGATATGGTTCGATCTATGATGTCTCTTACCGATTTGCCGTCATCGTTTTGGGGTTATGCATTAGAGACAACCGCATTCACTTTAAATAGGGCACCATCTAAATCCGTTGAAATGACACCGTATGAATTATGGTTTGGAAAGAAACCTAAGTTGTCGTTCCTTAAAGTTTGGGGTTGCGAAGCTTATGTAAAGAAGTTACAACCTTGCAAGCTAGAATCCAAAGCAGAGAAATGCGTCTTCATAGGATACCCTAAAGAAACAATTGGGTACACTTTCTATCACAGATCCGAAGGCAAAATCTTTGTTGCCAAGAACGGATCCTTTCTTGAGAAGGAGTTTCTCACTAAAGAAGTGACTGGAACGAAAGTAGAACTCGACGAGGTTATTGAACCTTCTCTCATAGATCAGAGTAGCGCAGTGCCGGAAGATGTTCCTGTGCATCCTGCACCGATAGGAGAGGAAGCAAATGATGATGATCATGAAACTTCGAACGAGGAAGCTACTGAATCTCGCGGATCGACGAGGGAGAGTATCACTCCTGATTGGTATGATCCCTGTCTAAATGTCATGATTGTGGACAACAATGATGAAGACCCTGCGATGTATGAAGAAGCAATGATAAGCCAGAATTCCAACAAATGGCAAGAAGCCATGAAATACGAAATGGGATCCATGTATGATAACCAAGTATGGACTTTGTTAGACTTACCTGATAGCCGCAAGGCTGTCGAGAATAAATGGATCTTCAAAAGAAAAACAGATGCTCATGGTAATATTACTGTCTATAAAGCTCGACTTGTCGCAAAGGGTTTCCGACAAATTCAAGGAGTTGACTACGATGAGACTTTCTCACCTGTAGCGAAGCTAAAGTCTGTGATGATTTTGTTAGCAATAGCTGCATTTTTCGATTATGAGATTTGGCAGATGGATGTCAAAACGGCGTTCCTTAATGGTGATATTGAGGAAGAGTTGTATATGGTACAACCCAAAGGTTTTGTCGATCCTAAAAATGCTGACAAGGTATGCAAACTTCAGCGTTCCATTTATGGACTGAAGCAAGCATCCCGGAGTTGGAACCGACGCTTTGATAAGGTGATCAAAGACATCGGGTTTATACAGACTCATGGTGAGGTCTGTATTTACAAGAAAGTGAGTGGGAGCTCTGTAGCGTTCCTGATATTATATGTAGATGACATATTATTGATTGGGAATGATATAGAACTACTAAGCAGTGTTAAAGGTTATTTGAATAAGTGTTATTCATTGAAAGACCTAGGTGAAGCAGCGTACATTTTAGGCATCAAGATTTATAGAGATAGATCAAGACGCCTAATAGGGATTTCACAAATTACATACCTGGACAAGATTCTAAAGAAGTTTAGAATGGATGAAACAAGAAAGGGTTCTTGCCTATGTTGCAAGGTAAGGTCTTGAGTAAAACTCAAGGTCCGGCTACGGCAGAAGAAAGAGAGAGGACGAACAAGATCCCCTATGCCTCGGCAGTAGGCTCTATCATGTATGCCATGATGTGTACTAGACTGGATATCGCACATGCTGTTAGTTTGACCAGCAGATATCAGAGTGATCCAAGAATGGAACACTTGACATCGGTCAAGAATATCCTGAAGTACTTGAAAAGGACTAAGGATACGTTTCTTTGTTATGGCGGTGACCAAGAGCTCGTTGTAACCAGTTACACCGATGCAAGTTGGAACACTGATCCTGATGACTCTAAGTCTCAGTCTGGGTACGTGTTTATATTGAATGGTGCTGCAGTAGTCTGGATGAGTTCCAAGCGAGTGCACAGTGGCGAAGTCTTCAACTGAATATGAATACATAGCGGCTTCGGAGGCTTCATCGGAAGCAGTATGGATGAAGAGGTTCATTGTTGAGCTTGGTGTGGTTCCTAATGCATCGGACCCATTAATCATCTATTGTGACAACATGGGTGCCATCGCCAATGCACAAGAACCAAGGTCACACAAGAAGCTAAAGCATATCAAGCTGCGTTTTCATTCGATTCGCGAGTACATCGAAGATGGTGAAGTAAAGATTTGCAAAGTACAGATAGATTTGAATGTGGTAGATCCGTTGACTAAAGCTCTCCCTAGGGAAAAGCATGACCAACACCAGAATGACATGGGTGTTACGTACCTTACAATGTAATCTAGATTATTGACTCTAGTGCAAGTGGGAGACTGTTGGAGATATGCCCAAGAGGCAATAATGAAGTGGTTACTATAATATATCTTTGTGTTTATGATAAATGTTTGCATACCATGCTAAAATTGTATCAACTGAAACATTGATACATGTGTGTTATGTAAACAACAAGGAGTCCCTAGTAAGCCTCTTGTATAACTATCTTGTTGATTAATAGATGATCATGGTTTCGTGATCATGAACATTGGATGTAATTAATAACAAGGTTATGTCATTGGATGAATGATATAATGGACACACACCCAAATGAGCGTAGCATAAGATCAAGTCATTAAATTCAACTTGCTATAAGCTTTCGATACATAGTTACCTAGTCCTTCGACCATGAGATCATGTAAATCACTTACACCGGAAGGATGCTTTGATTACATCAAACGCCATTGCGTAAATGGGTGGTTATAAAGATGGGATTAAGTATTCGGAAAGTATGAGTTGAGGCATATGGATCAAGATTGGGATTTGTCCATCCCGATGATGGATAGATATACTCTGGGCCCTCTCGGTGGAATGTCGTCTGATTAGCTTGCAAGCATGTGACTAGGTCACAAGAGATGACATACCATGGTACGAGTAAAGAGTACTTGTCAGTAACAAGGTTGAACTAGGTATGGAGATACCGATGATCGAACCTCGGACAAGTAAAGTATCGTGTGACAAAGGGAATCGGTATCATATGTAAATGGTTCAATCGATCACTAAGTTATCGTTGAATGTGTGGGAGCCATTATGGATCTCCAGATCCCGCTATTGGTTATTGGTCGGAGAGGAGTCTCGACCATGTCTGCATAGTTCACGAACCGTAGGGTGACGCGCTTAAGGTTCAATGTCGCATAAGTAGATTCAGAATATCAGATGGAGACCGAAGTTTGTTCGGAGTCTCGGATGGGATCCAGGACATCACGAGGAGGTCCGGAATGGTCCGGATAATAAGATTCGTATAAGGGAAGTTGATTTCTAGGTTTCGGAAAAGTTTGGGATTTTTCCGGTGAAAGACCGGGAAAGTTCTAGAAGGTTCTGGGTGTCCCACCAGTGGGCCCATGAACCTATGAGGCCTAGCATGGGCCGAGGGGATGAAGCCTAGCCTAATGGGCCAGGGGCACATGCACCCCAAGGCCCAGCCGGCCAACCCATTAGGGTTTCCCCAAAACCCTAGGGGGGGATCAACTTGGGGGGGGGGGGAGAAATCCCCCTCCCCCCTTGTGGCCGCCGGCCCTAGATGGGTTTGGGGCGCAGGGGGGCCACCCCAACCGACCTCCCCCCTATATAAAGAGGGGAGGGGGCAGGGGCGCAGCCCACCTCTCAGACCTAGCTCTGGCCGCCCCCCTCTCTTCCTCCACCATAGTCTGCTCCGGCTTAGGCGAAGCCCTGCAACTTTTCTCCTCCACCACCACCACCACGCCATCGTGCTGCTGGGATTCCGAGGAGATCTACCACACCTCCGCTGCCCGCTAGAACAGGGAGAGGACGGGTTTCATCGACACCGTACGCACGACCGAGTACGGAAGTGCTGCCGGATTGCAGCACGGACGATCGACTACATCAACAACGAGATCTAATCTCGTAGGCTTTGGAATCTTCGAGGGTTAGTCTCATGATCTTCTCGTTGCTTCGATCTTGGTAGATTAGATCTTGCTTCTTCCTAGATTGGATCTTGGTTTTTGTTCATGTTCACGGTAGAATTTTTTGTTTTTCATGAAACGAACCCATCATGATAGCATTTTGTTATTTTACTGCGCACACGCACACCTATGTTAGTTTCAACAGGATCCTCGAAGGGAAGGACATAATGGACACAATCAATGGAATAGTCATTTTTTTGGATACAAATATGTTGATTGAAGGCCATTTAAACCAATAAATATATTTACCTTAGCATGTGGGAAAACATCACTGAGAAAAAAAGACAAAATGAAGCAATCAGAGAGTTTGGTGACCATTGGTAAGGTCATAGCCTGCCTATACAACGTAGTCGTACGGCCCTCCACCGACTTCGTCTCTTCAAATAGTTTCACCCCGTGCAAACAGGTCACATATCCGACATTCATAGACACCAAAAAGCGCAAAACCTCACCTCTAGAAGGGATTTGGAGGGGGCACCGATCCTCGCCGCTACTCGGATCCAAGGAGGCTTGGTCATCATCTCTATCACCATCAGCTGCACCAACACCATGATGACCATCATCCATTTTCATCTTGTTGTATTTCTTATACCTTGGTGTAGATTTGAACAAGAATTCATTCCCCTTCTGTGTTTGATCCATTTCATTACCATGATGATGTCTGCTACCTCTATTTGTGAGTAGATTTCTTTGTCCTTGGGGATATGGTGAAACCCTAGTCATGGATTAGAAGTTAAATAAAGATGTTTTATTCATTCCTTGATCATTGTGTATTAATTATCCCTCTTGATGTTGTATGAAGCCAAGTATGCAACATTTGCATATAAGGACAACAGAGGCGATTACCCTTAGACACATGGTAGCGAGGAGGCGTCAAGTGATATCCTCGCGATCACATGGTCAATGGGGGATAAGAGGAGACTCATAGAGCGTATATCCATAGCCATGGGATCCTAGCAGAACCCTTAATAGTAGTGTATTGGTTTGCCCTTTATATTGTTGTGGTTATGATAGGATGGTTGAGCAGATGGTATCCGCCCTATGTGGAGCTTCTCCCATACACATACATAAAGAATGGCTAGAATATCCCAAATTAATATCCCAAACACTAGAGACGAATCCAAAATTCCCGAGAACACTTTAGCCCAATGCAGTTTCAAGCCTTTACAACACGCTGTTTTCCATTTCATTAGTTACTTTTAGCACTTTTACTTTTCAATACACTCAATCAACCTTATTTACTTTTACTTGGAATTAAGTGCATCCTTATGCACTGTTTAGTAAGTTGTAACAAGGAATAAATATTTGATCATAGCTGGTAGGCTCTATGTGGGATCAATACTCTTATTTCAAAACTAGCTACACCTACCTATGCCCTTGCAGTTATCAGCGGCATGTGGTATATGGTAGATCTGACGCTCTTATATATGCGATTTTCTTATACGGAGCCATTTTCCCCTTTCGAGCGCCTATGCAATCGTCTAACTATTGAAGACGCCATTAAAACTTTATGGTACTAGCTCTAAAATCTGAAAATTCTATATTTTTTAAACTAGAAATTGAACTGAAACACCGTTTGAATATTTGGTTCCTAGTGGGAAGAGCTTCAAACAATACCAATATTGAATACATTGTTACAATATTTGAAATTTTGAAACCTGATCTAACTTTGAAAATTTAATGAAACCTAGCAAAAATATTGATGTGTTTCACCAAGTTTCATCATGTTTCAAAATTCAATTTCAAAAACTTGTCAGAATATATTTAAAACCGGTCTTGTTTCAAAGTCCCGGCATTTGGAACACAAATATGCACTTAGAATATAAATTGGATATTTGATTTCAAAAAAAATATATATACAAATTTTAGATTTGAATGGAAAATATGGGATAAGAGGAGAGATAAAGCTAGATAGTGACCGGATGAATAGCAAAATGCTTGCATGCGCGTCAGAGTATATCCCCTGCTGCAATGAGAGAGAACTATTTCCGAATATGAATGAAATCAACAGGGGCAATACAAGTTCATTTCTGGCAAGATTTCTCCAATTAGAAACGACAGCATAGTTCAACACTTGCAGACTGACACTGCACACAGACAGAGAATCGTGATTGTTCTTGCCAAGTACGAAGTACACCTGAAGTTCAGGTGCCCCCGATCCTAGATTTATCAAAATAGCGCATCGGATGATTCGGATCGCACAACTGAACAGAAATAATCCATTTTTTTGCCGAGTCATCTCCTTCCGTCCGGCAGATCCAAAATCTCGCCGACCAGCCTCTGCAGCGCGGTGCACGACGAGCCGCCATCCCCGACGGCCCTCCGGAACTCGGCGCTCGTTTCCGATACCTTCGCCCTCGCCTTCCTCCCTTCCTCCGACCCGCCGTCCATCAGGTTCCTCACTGCGCGCTCCAGCTCCGCCGCCTGCACGAAGAACCCCTTCTTCCGGTCCATCTCCAGCGCGACCGCCACGCCCACGCCGGCAACGAGCTCGAACGCGTTCAGGTGCTGCTCCCCGTACAGCGGCCACGGCACCATCGGCACGCCGAACCACAGGCTCTCCAGGACGGAGTTCCAGCCGCAGTGTGTCACGAAACCGCCGACGGCAGCGTGGGATAGGATCTCCCTCTGCGGCGCCCACGCCGGCCACACCAGCCCCCTCCCCGCCGTCGCCTCCAGGAACCCCTGCGGGAGCAGCTCGTCCAGGTTCGCGTCCGTCGGGTGCCGCGTACCTGCGACGGGTGAGCCTCGCAGCACCCACAGGAAGCGGTGGCCGCTGCGCTCTAGGCCCGCGGCGATCTCCCTCACCTGGGCCGCGTCGTGTGACCCCATGCTTCCGAAGCAGAGGAGCACCACTGACGCCGGCGGCTGGGCGTCGAGCCAACGCACGCACTCGTGCCGGCGTTGGTCGTTTTCTTTGGTTTCGAACCAGATCACGGGGCCGATCGCGTGGAGCGCCGGAGCGGGGCGCCCGGGAACGCATCGACCGTCTGCGATTGCGGCGAGGACCGAGGACTCGAGCTCCACGGTGGTGTTCACGATGACGCCCCTGGCTTCCATGAAGCGGCGTCCGTGGTACTCGAACGCGTCGTAGCTCGGGATCTTCGATTTGACGAGGCAGGCCGGCATGTACGACGGAGGCACCGGCGGCAGCCCCGGCACGTCCACCGCGCCTTCCATCTCCGCAAACCCAGGGCCGGTCAGTTCCTCGCGGAGCGCCGGCAGGCGCAGCATGAGCGCGAGGAACGCGGCGGGGGAGGCAAAGTACACGTACGCCGGCAAGGCGAGCTCGTGGGCCACGTCGAACAGGGCCGTGAAGAAGAGATCGACGACGACCGCGGCCGCCCGGGACGACGGAGCCAGGCCGGCGATGGCCGCCTTGACGTGGGGCGTGTGGAGCTCGACGTACCGGGACGCGAACTCCACGGGATCCACGCAGTCGGTGGGGTGCTCGACGGCGGGGAGCTGGAGGAAGCGGATGTCGAGGCCCAAAGCCGCCTCCCGGCGCACGTGGCCCTCGACCTCAGCGGCCTTGGCTTGCGTCGGCGCGTGCATGACGAGCACGGTCAGGGAGAAGGCGCCCCCGGCGGCGGCCAGCAGCCCCTTGCCGGCCTCGAGCGCGGACATGAAGTGTCCGGATCCCCAGAGCGGGATGAGGACGACGGTAGGGCGAGACGCCATTGATGAAGGACTGGAGTGGGCACAGTGGGATTTGTAAAATTTGCCAACAATGGCGAGATCTGCCTTGACGGAACTGAACTGCTGCAAGTGTATCTGAAGAGCGACACGCCTGAACCTTGTTTTTATGCGATCAAGAGATTGTCCCAAAACATATGCCTATGTAAAGAGCTTTCTTGTCCTCGATTTCTCGTCCATATGGCATCAGTTTTGCCACCGATAGGTACGTACTTCCCAACGCTATTCGCGTGGCCAATTGCTATTGAGTGATCATGCACGTCTTCTTCGCCAGGAAAGGACAATACAGACGACGTCATCGTAACGGTCACAGGATGGAACGTTCCTGGAGGATTTGTCTCCGTTTTTGAAGAATTTGTCTCCTCGGCTGATCGGCAATTTCATGGAAGTGCACTGCTAAGAGCATCTCCAGCTGTCTCCCCGACGAGGCCCCCAGGACGGCGATTTGTCATCCGGATGGACGAAAACGGCCCAGTCGCGCCCCCGGTTCCTCGTTTTCGTTCGGATTAGGCCTTTCATTCGTCCGGGGAGCCCAGGCCATCCCCGGCCCCCCGGGGAGCGCTCGGGGACTCCGGATGAGAGAAAATCGCGAGAACCGTTTGGTGGCCCCGACCTGTCGGCGACAATGGCATGGGTTTCTACGGCAATACCCTCGTCTTCCCGATCTACGGCACTACCCTCGTCTTCCCGATCTACGGCAATACCATCGCCGAACGAAAGCTTTGAACTCTCAAGTGGTGCAACATAGACAAATTATATATAATTCGAATAAACATAAAAATTACATATAAAAACTTTAAAACAAACTTTAACTATTTCTTCTTCCTAGATGGCCCCGCCTCATCGTCGTGGCGGCGACGCTTCCGGCTCGTCACCTCCTCGTCGGAGGAAGTTGAGTCCTCCTCGTCGTCGTCCTCATCAGCCTCTTCGTCCTCCTTCTCCTCCTCCTGCTTCTCCTCCTCTTCCTCGGCCTCTTCCTCGGCCTGCTCCTCGGCCTCTTCGTCCTCCTCCTCGTCGTCATCCCATTCGTCCTCGCTGGCCGGCGGGGGGGAATCGTCGCCGCCGGACGATGCAGCTGGATCCCACCAATGGCGCCATCCGGGCGCCTTCCCTCGCTGTCGGTGTCCGATGGCCAACAGCGATCGCTCATGGTTGACAGAAGATGGTGAGGAGAGAATAGATGAATGGGGTCGGCCGTTGGAAACCGTATATGTAGGTCTCTCGACGAAGAGAGCGGCGGTTGCTCTTCCGCGGAGTTCATGCTCCATTACGGCGGTTCTCGCGTCGAGGCTACTTCGACCGTTCCCGACGAGGCGTTTGGGCTCTCCAGACCACTTCGCGGACCATTATTACGGCGGTTCAAAGCGACGAGGGCACTCCGACGGTTGCCCTTCCCGGCGACACCGTCGCTATGCACGCGGTGGGTGAAGGCGACCATGGGCTCGCCACTGGGAAAATGGGCCTCCCCAGGCCAAAAAATACATCCATCCGGCGCTAAATAGCGCCGGATTTCGGCCTGGAGAGCCCCAACGGCTGGGGATGCTCTAATTCTTGAAAATCAGAACTCGCCACTGATTCTTCTTCATTTTCTTCTAACATTTGAACGTTTCGAAAATCAAACGTATGGCAACCAAAATACCATGTTCAAATGGTTGTGAATTTTTTCTGCGTTGAAACGGAACCTTGGTTTCCGAAAAAACGGGATATATTGAAATCTATGTTCTGCTAAAATGTATCTTGGAACTTTCTCATGAAACTAGGAAGCTTGGTGTCAAGTGCTTGCCATCACAAGTTCGATAAACAGAAATCCATTTTTTACAGATAAGCACAAGTTTCTTTTCCCTTTTGTGGGAAAGACAAGAACTGGTTCATTCTTTTCCTTCATATAGTGTGCACAAACACATCAATATATACTATCTCAATCACGGCAGTGACGACTTGGTAATATTAAGTTCAACCATCTCAATCACAAAGAAGACGTGCAGTAGTCCATTTCTTTTTGTGCACATACGCCTGCACGCAAGACTATACTCGCGATCATACGAAACGTCTTCTGTTAGGAGATTTTTTTTTTCCAGTGAAACCAAACAAAATAACACATTCTGTCGACCAGACAAACACCTTCTTTTAGGGGAACCAAACCAAACACCTGAGCCCATGATTCCCTTGCTCAGAAAACAGTTGGCCGAGTCAGCACGCTGATCTGATCGCTGGGCCATCCCATATAATCCCTTTATCTTCGAATAAGTGTACTTTTAGTAATGTTTTAAGGCAAAAAAGTTAATATTTTAAAAATCCTTTTTAACATTGATCAACTTTATAGAAAATAGTAGTAAGAGTAAAGACAATAGTAGAGGTAGCAAGGGATGTTAATTTGAGCCCGTTTTAAGCAATAAAAAACTAAAAAAAAAAAAAAATTGATTATAAAAATGTGCCATAAATCATATGTGTGGAGAATATGTGCAGGTACAGGCGTGTCAAGTTTCAAACAAAAATATAAAACTATGCAACCTATACAAAAATAACAAATTATAGTGTTCACAATATAAAGATTAGACGTATACAATTTACAGTAACAAAGCTTTAGTTTCACTTTTTTGTGTACGTCATATGTGGTCAAAACATTTCTTAAAAAATTGCACGTGTAAGTGTTAAGGTGATATGTACGTGCGTGAATAATTTCAATTTTTCTAATATGTTTAAAAAGTATATTCTAAAATTTATTAAAATCAGGTGCGCCGGTACAAAGAAACGGCTAAAGAGTAAATACACAGTCCGGCCTCTTCTCGACAGGGACCTGTACAAAGCTCTCCGCAGTGGAGCTTCTTTGTTGCGATAGATGGCTCGTGGAATAATCCCCAGCAGAGATCAAACACATAACAGACATGGGCCGGGTGATGGGTTGTGCCCTTTGTGATCAGTCAGATTTTCTTTGACTGCATCCTTGCCAAGCTGTTTTGGGCTGCTTTTCGCGAGGTCTTGGGGTGCAAACTCTTCCTTGCTATCTTGCTGAGTACTCTACTTTATTTTTCTGAAACATGAATAAAAGCTTTGCGCCAATTTATTAATTAATAAGAAGTATTTTGACAAGATAGTTCGGACCAAGTAAATAAAAAGCGGGATTATTCTCCTGGCATGATTTGATCCAAACACTTTGTACCCGTGGTTATTCACAAACTGGTTTCTCTTTCAATTTTTTCTAGGAAAACTGAAGGTGGCATATGCTTGTTTTTTAAAACCCTTGCGTTTCGCTCATTCTAAATCTTACAAGTGATAAGGAGGGTGAGGGATGCGATGGCTTTGCGGTTTGGCATGTGGGAACTCATCATATTTTGCCACCAAAGCTCAATAGAGAGACCACCACATTGGTTCGGTTGAATGTCGGGGATGCACAACCATTGTCGAATGTAGATCTAAATACGAAAGAGTACCACTCGATGAAGAGGTGTAAGACTGATTTTGTGGTTTGCTTGCAAAGACGGCAAGGCCACAATTTCGCCACCCATGTTTTTGCTGAGTATATCAAGTCCAAGATCACGGAGCTTTGGCACCACGTGCAGTTGTTGGACTCATGTGCAAGTGGAAGCATTCTCTATCTACCCCTGTTAGAGCATCTTCACATGTGCGTCCCAAATAGTCCTCAGCAGTGCGCTATGGGGCACGCCGGCAGTTGCTTCCTCCACTTGGGGAGGACTGCCCCACACCGGCGTCCCCAAACCGGCATCCCCAATAGGATATTTTGATTAAAAAAATCTAGCAAAATATGGATAGAGATTTGAATGAAGTTTTCCTTTCGGATTGATGGTCACGTCGCCCTCGCCGAACAACTTCTGAGTACTGTTGCGTCCCGCCCAGGCTGAGGCATACCTGTGCTGGTTCCGCCTTCGCCGCGGCCGCGGCCTGGTTCACCTGGCCAGCATCACACCGCCTCTTTTGGTCTGTCGTCACAATGGCACAGGGGCTCCTCTTGGCAACCCACTCCTCCTCCGGCGTGTGCACCGGCTTCTCCTTCAATGTAACATTGCGCGATTTCATGGGCTCCTTCACAATCGCCTTCTTCTTTGAAGGCATGCCGGAAACAGCGACGGTGTAGTAGGCGCTCGCTGGAGAGGAGGGCTGGAGCTGGAGTGGAAAGCGGGAGAAATGAAGTGACGGACCGATGGGGAAACAAATTGGGAGTAGGAGTAAGATTTTCGGGCTAGAGACTGCTAGGCGGGGCCTAGGGTTTTATCTGACGTGGCGCGAGGCCGGCGCACCCATTCGGCACCCACACGAAGGGGCCGACGCGGTGTTTCCGCGATTGTATTGAGCTCCAAAGCTAGCTGGCTACTTTTAGAATGCGTCGGTGCAGCCTAAAAATCGAGCTCGACCCCCAAATAACTATTAGAATCACTATGGTTGTGCGGGTGAAGATGCTCTTAATTAGACGTCTTTCATTGGTTTTGTTAAGCCTCATTGTTTTGTTATCCAATTATGCTGATTTGTCCTGGCTCATTTTTGAACTATTATTTTTTTTACAATCAATGCCACATATATTTATAGTACTAACAAATAGTACATGATAGAGATATACGAGCTGACTTCAACGATTAAAAAATAAAATCTAGAAGATACTAACAAATCTTCGAGGTCTTCAGATTCTTTCTTTTTCAAGAACACAATCTTGCACTTTTCTGAAAGCAGCCAAAGATAGATAACGAACCATAAATCTGTAAATACCGACGAAGGTTCTCCCATAATTTTAGTTTGAACCACAATGCCAAGGCTGCATGCACACGCGTAACCATTAAAGCAGTCATTCAATATCGTCAAGAGTACCAACACCGGTATGTCAAAGAATAACAACCGACTAGCCTTGTCGACGTCGATGGAGAGACGAGAGTACGAATCGCCATTGTCGAGGACGTAGCGGTCGGGACAAAAACTGCGAGGATAATCATCCTCGCGGCAACAACGACAAAAGATCCAAAATCGATCTGCGGAAGCAAGATCTGAAGGCCCATACCTAGAGGATTATAATCTTTCAACACCATCATTGATGTCGGGAAGGAGAACTCTGTAGGATTTGATGCATGGAAAACAAAAAATCTATCGCAAAGACGAATAAATCCAAGATCCAATCTATGGAAAAGCCAAGATCTAATCTATGAGATCGGAGCAACGAGATAGATGAGAAACTAACCCTCGTAGATCCAAGGCCTTAACGAGATCAGATCTCGTGGTTTATGTATACGATCCTTCTAGTGTTGCAATCCGGCAAGACTTACGTACTCGGTCACACGTACGGTGTCGATGACATCATTTCTCTCCTGCTCCAGCGGGCAGCGGAGGTAGTAGATCCCCTCGAAATCCCAGCAACACGACGGTGTGGTGGTGGAGGTGGAGGAAAAATTCCTGCAGGGCTTCGCCAAGCCTGCGTATAGGAAGGAGGAGGAGGGAGAGAGGGGCGGCTAGGGTTTGGGGAATGATGTGTTGCGCCCCAACCCTCCCCTACCTCTTATATAGGCGTGGGGGGGCTGCCTTGGCCCCTCCTCCAAGCCCTAGGGTCGGCCAAAACAAGGGGGGAAACTTCCCCCCAAGTTAAGTCCCTATTTTCAAGGGATTTGATTTTATCCACTTGATCCAGCCACATGGGCCTTGGGGGGGCTTGTGTGCCTGGCCCATGTGGGCCTATGCGCCCCCTCCGGTCCATGTTGGTCGTCCGGGATAGGTGGGCCCCACTATGGTACCCTACGGAATCTTCTAGAACCTCCAGTACAATACTAAAAAATCATGAACTTTTCCGGTAACCCTAAAAATGACTTCCCTTATATAAATCTTATTCTCCGGACTATTTCGGACCTCCTCGTGATGTTTAGGATCCCATCCGAGACTCCGAATAATATTCGGTCTCCATCTCATATTTCATATCTACTATACAACATTGAACCTTAAGTGTGTCACCCTACGGTTCGTGAACTATGCAGACATGATCGAGACTCCTCTCCGATCAATAACCAATAGCGAGACCTGGAGATCCATAATGGCTCCCACATATTCATCGATAACTTTGTCGCGCGATTCCCTTTGTCGCGCGATACTTTACTTATACGTGGTTTGATCATCGGTATCTCTATACCTAGTTCAACCTCGTTACCGATAAGTACTCTTTACTCGTACCGTGCTATGTCATCCCTTGTGACCTTGTCACATTCTTGCAAGCTAATTGAATGACATTACATCGAGAGGGCCCAGAGTATATGTAATAACCCAGAACATAGGAACAACGAAGGGTAGATTTAGAAATGGGATGTGCCAGAATATAGGAACAACGAAGGGTAGATTTAGAAATGGGATGTGCATTTCATCGCAATGGAAATTGCGCCTATTGCAACTAAACCCAAGAGGGATCGAGGTTCT